>NC_052512.1:10295784-10406338 GCF_014356525.2 Nilaparvata lugens | reverse complement strand
TAGTCGCGCCCTACTCAAATCACACGAGCAGTCGCGTGTTGTACTTTTTACAACATCCAATTTTTCAAGTGTAGTTATGTACTCTGTTTACTGTCAAAACATATTAATTAATCGTATAATTACTTTTTCCATCTTCTTGGATTATTTGACGCCTATGAACATTTGGATGATTACCATTTCATAGCCCAATGAATAAGTTACACCAAGCAAAGCCATCAATTCTGTGTTATTGGTTTGTTTACAGTCTCCGTATACAATCTTTCCCTATCTTATGCACATTGCGACTTATGCACTGTCGCGACTAAATGGCACCTAAAGACTGAACCATTGCTCGGTTGATACTACAACTCGGTGGAGTGATGGGGAGAAAGTTTTGGAATGCATAGGTGACTCATTCACTGACATCACCCCATCCAATAGTTTTGTGCACAAAAAAAACTGACACTGTTGTACTTTTACAACAGCGCGACTGCCGGAGGATCAAAAATCACGCTTTCCATGTTATTAAATTGGAGCAGGCCACACCGAACCCGCTCCCGCAGAGAGAGTACCTCGGCGGTACAGTAGTTCTACTTCGCCGTGCCAGGCGAACTTTTAAAACGTCTGCTGGTGGTACTACCGCCGAGGTAGCGAGCTCGGTCTGGCCTGCACAATTGAATAACATGGAAAGCGAGTTTTAAAAGTTCGCCTTCGGTAGCGCAAGCGCAGGATACCGAGACTCACACGTGACAATGAGTCATTCGCATGTCTACAGCGACGCAACATTTTGTGTTGGAGTTGAAATTGAGCTGTTGTCATTTCACGTTGTCTTCCAATAATACATTCATTTTCAATGGGGAGCCTGATTGAAGAAGTGAGGAAACGACCAATATTAAATAAATAAATAAATAAATAAATAAACCTTTTATTGCAACTTTTACAGTATTTACCTATTGGTACATAGTAAAAATAAAATAAAATTTTCATGGTTGCAAATCAGCTTCCGCTGAGGTTACTTCTTTGGTTGGCACCAAATGAAATATGAACATGATAGATAACATTCACTTTTGAAATTTAGTCTTTGTATAGCCAACACCGCCGTACACCTTCTTCATCCTCTCCCATTCCGTCCTCTCCTGTGCTACCCTCTGCCATGTTGCTCCACCGCAGACTCTCCTAAAATTCCTCGTCCCATCTGTTGGTTGGTCGTCCTCTGCTTCTCTTCAGTGTTCGTGGATACCAGTCTATTATCTTCTTTGTCCATCTGTTGTCTTTTGCTCTCGCAATATGTCCTGCCCAGTTCCATTTTCTTTCTACTATCAACCGTCCTATGTCCTCAACCATTGTCTCTTTGGATATCCATATTTTCGTCTTTTTATCCCTTTTAGTAAACTCCCAACATGATCCTTAGCATTGCTCTCATACTAGTTCTCATTTTCCTGATAATTTTTCCTGTGAGAGTCCATGTTTCACAGCCATACAACATAACTGGGATTATACACATCTGAAGTAATTTTCGCTTATTTTCCATAATAACCGTGGAGCGGAAAAGGTGATTAAATCTTTTAAACATTGACCATCCCAACGCAATTCTTCTTGTGATTTCTCCCCCATTGACCGTCTTTTCCAATTCTTTGCCCTAAATATATGAAGCTGTTGACATTTCCGATAATTCTTCCTTGGTTCAAATCAATTACTTCATCTGCTTGACAATTGAAACTCATAACCTTTGATTTTTCAAAATTTACTTTAAGGCCTATTTGTTTTGTTTTTCCATCATCTCCTTTAACATATCCTTAACTTCACTTGCACTTCTTCCTATAAGAACAATATCATCGGCAAATTTCAAGCAGTTCAACCTCTCCCCATTGATATCCATGCCTCTATCTTGCCAGTCTAAATTTTTGAAGGTTGTTTCTAAAACGGCATTAAATATTTTTGCAGATGGAACATCACCTTGTCTTAATCTTCTTTTCACACGTATCTCTTCACTCTCTCCTCTTACTGAACATTCTAATTTCATATTCTCATATATATATTTAAAAATTTGTAAATATTCATCTTCAACACCAAGTCCAGCTAACGTATTCATAATAGCATTGGTTGTTACACTATCGAATGCTTTTTCAAAGTCGATGAATAGTAGGACCATTTGGAAATTGTATTCCCTCGCCTTTCGTATCAATTCCCGCAGTACTAAGATATTGTCTAGTGAAGAGAAATTTTTCTTGAATCCGGTCTGATCGTTCTGTGTTGCGGCATCTAAATTTCTTCCTATTCTGTATGTTATTATTGCAATGAAGACTTTGTAAATTGTACAGAGGAGACTTATTGGGCGATAGTTCTTTACTTCTTTTCTGTCTCCCTTTTTATACAGTAGTATTAGGTTAGCCTTCAACCATAAATCAGGAACTTTTCTATTTTTTAGACATATATTAAACAACTTAACTAGTATACTGGTTACAGCTCTTCCTCCCGCTTTTATTTCTTCATTTGTAACTCTGTCCGGTCCTCCCGCTTTTCCTTCTTTTAATTTGCTTTTAAATTACTTTTTAATCACTCTGCTGATGTGTCTGTTTCAGGCCCCTGTATACTATATAATTTTTCATAGAAGTTACAGATTGTCCTGAGAATACCTTCTCTCTCTCCCTCGCCAGTCTCATTTTTCATCGAGATCATCATATTGGTGCCTAGCTGTTGTCTTCTCAATGTTTGTTTAATACTTCCTCTTGATTTAATTGTGTCTTCTAATTCTTCAGTTTTCTTGAGCGCTGTCCATTCTTTCCATTTTCGCCTTATTAATTTAGAAATTTCAGTGAATTCAATTCTATCCCTATCAGACGTTTTCAGTCTTCTCCTTTTTGCCAAAAGTCTGATTATCTCTCTTGGAGTTGAACGTCTTCTGTTTCCTTCTCTGTCGTTCAAGGTATCACTTGTACTTTTAATAATAGCAGATAGTTTACTTGATATGTCTTCCATATCGGAGCATTCAGTATTCATTCCATGAGCTAGGTTTTCTTCCAATTTCTCTTCAAATGATTTCATTTTTAGTGCTTCTGAACTCAGTCTCGTGCGGACTTTTTTGTTGAATCTTCTTCTCTCTTCTATTTTATAATCATCTTAATTGGTCTATGGTCACTTCCTATGTTAACATCATTCTCTACGTCCACATCTTGTACAATGATAAAAATGTGTCTCAAAGGAAAGGTAACAAAGGAAAACCTGGGAAACGCCAACGAGAGCAATCGTGGCCCTGGAGAGAAATTGGAAGCTCCTGATGAGAAGGGATACGAGCCAGAGGGAGAAAAAGAATAGGAGAGACTTTTCAAATTTCGAACTGCGCTTTCCAAATGAATGTTTTTGTTTTTATAATTAATACTGATAAACAGTAGGTACGAGGAGCTGTAGAAAAGAGACAGATAGTTCAGCTTTTTGACAGTTGTTAATCTGTCCCATTGACCTTCTTCCCGAAATAATAATAATTGCCGGTTGAATTATTAATCTCGTCAACCAGATGTAATAGGTCATACTATTTCCTATATATAATGTTTTCACTACAGACAGACTGCTCCAATAAAATGGCAACTTTGAGCAAGCTCTGATACAGAGCACTCCTTGATACAATGCCGATTAAATAAGTTGGTACTCCTGTTCGATTCAAAATGTCCAACCGGCCAATACTATTACGCTGAGGGACGATTATACGGAATTTACACACCACTACTAGCACACTAAGACAGCGATAAGATAAATAACAGCTTGATGCTTGTTATAATTGTACTCGAAAATCAGAATCTTGGTTAGACGACAACTTTAGTTTCTTTATAATAACTTGTACTCACGTGAGATCGCCTTTAATAAAACTTTTAACATGAAATATTCACATTCACTGAGCTGAAAAATTTCAAGCATCAAAACAAATAAACTTGTTAAATTACTTCAAAATACAGAGCTAACACTTTTATTACCTTTCCACTGCAAGTCAAACTTGCCAACCCTTGCCAACGACCAATATTATGGGATTTTAAAAGCGACAACTATAAAGATGATACGGGAAAAGATAGAGAGTGGACGAGATTTCCAACATATCTATTGCAAAAAGAAAGTAAGTACTACCACGTTCTTCCCCCACCACTAGAGAACCACACTCATCAAAACAAAAACAAAACCAAAGTACCGCCAGCGGACGTTTTTTGGTGTTGTCTGAACTACCACCGCGGGAGCGAGTTCGCTACCTCTAACAGACGTTGGTGTGGCCAGTGTTTTAATCCTCCAATTATACTTATGCTTTTTCCAGGCCTAGTTCAGTTACTAATGAAATACACAAATAACAACAGATGAACAAACTGATAAATAAAACGTACATATAGGGCTATAAAGTTCAACATGAATATGTCTCTTCAGGTTTTCTTCCTTTTTTGTGAGTTGAGATGCCAAGCTCTGCCAAAGTCGGCTCTAGCCATAAGGCATGCTCATCCGCAAGGTGAATATCCCTGAGTCCCCCTTCATATAATTGAATATATTGAAAGAAAAAACAATATGAAAATCTTGAAGTACCCTTTATTTTTAAAAACTTTAAAACAATTCAACAACTAGTTTCGACCCTAACTTAGGTCATTTTAAATTGACATTGAATTTACATTTCAAATGACCTAAGTCAGGGTCGAAAGTTGTTGAACTATTTCAAAGTTTTTAAAAATAAAGGGTACTTCAAGATTTTTATATTGATTTATGAATATTGTAGCCCATGTGAGTGGAGTGTTTTCAATTGAATATATAAATGATACATCTACTAGTCCTGAACTGGCATAGATGGAGATGAAGTGCTTCTATGGAAAGTTGAAAAGGCTTATTAAGGGCTGGTTTCCGAGCTCGGGATTTAGCTAAGTTCAAGACTTCAAACAGTTTCCAGCTGGAGTCAAAAAATTGGCTTTCCGAAACGGGGCGTAGTTGTAGTCATTGTCATAGTCACGTTTGAACTACATTTCGAAAAAACTAGAAAATTGAACTCGAAATAAAATAAAGAGAAAATAGTTGAAGCTTCAGCTATTTTGAATCATTTAGGAATGTTCAATTTTCACACACACACACACACACACACACACACACACACACACACACACACACACACACACACACACACACACACACCACACACAACACACACACACACACACACACACACACACACACACACACACACACATCGATTTTTGTTCCTACGATATTTTGCCATCCTTATAAATTCTATCAGATTAAACGGTACTTGACAAACATCATTCTGTTTGTTAAAAGTCATTATAATAATTCTAATAGAATTTATAAGGACGGCAAAACATCGTTCGAACAAAGATCGATGTGTGTGTAGCTAGCTTAGGCTAAGCAGAGAGAGCTTCTATACTAGATTGTTCATTCTTTGGCCTAAGTGACTATTAATGTAGGGAATTACTCAATCTCAATTGATATAAATTATGAATTATTCCACTGTAGGCTACTTACAGCATCATCTCTAGAAATTGTAGTCATCTTGAAAAACGTCTCTCCTGCACAACTGAATATACTCTCAGGAATAATATTCTCTGTTGAGTGAAAATCTGAGAATGAACTCAATATTCAGCTTGGTTGTTGATCTGTGTTCTTTAGAATAATGCGAACGATTTCAATTTGTTTTATTGCCCTGTGACCCATATAATTTATTACGTTCACTGATATAATAATGTTAGCGGTGCTTCACTTTTACCAGATATAAGGGAAGATCTGACTTCTCTCTGCCTTTACTAATGCGTAACGTAAAATCTTGGTTTTCACACCATTCTTAAGATAGGCCTAGTAATAATAAATGAGCTTCTGATCAAAAACTCGAGAAATCTTACAGAACAGTTTAAGACAATACTCCAAACACTTAAAATTTTTGTTGAAGAAGAAGTCCGCAAGAAGTAGCTGCGGAAAAATTATGAAGAAGCGTCTCTTAGAATAACTTATGAACAATTCACCTATGACAGCCTCAGTTCAGCTCATAATAATAGAAAAATTACAGAAGAAATAAGACTGTAAGACTGTTTCAGATCACATAGAGCACCACTTCAGAAGTTTTTCTCAATTATGTTCACCAGATTGTTTAAAAATTTCCATAAAAAATTGCACTCACATCTGATCACTTCCATGATACCTTATTTAGGTGAGAATACTCTCTCTAGCAACTCTTCGATGCATTATAATGAATTAATTATTACCGAAAATCCAAAATGCTGTAAGTCACCCCGAGGACTTCTGCTTCCTTCGTATAATATAATGATGTGTTCATGAAAACTCTAGAACGATTCCAACAGAACAATAGAATTCCACAACATTCATGCTTCAGGTTTCAATAATAAGTAACTGATTTGAGCTCATAGAAGGTTCAAACCGATGTCAACATAGCAAATGCTAAGAAGTTTATGATTCTCTTGCATTTGGGAACATTGGTCCATTCCAGAGCATTAAACGTAATTCACCCCAGAAAATCACTACAGATTATAATTGTTCAAGATCACGGAAATATTATTTTTGAAAATACAAAATAACGATCCATTCTTCAAATTCTTGTCGGCGGTAATCATCAGCGATCACGAAGGTGACACTCGACAAATAATCAAGCTAGTAATTTGCAACGAGAAAACTGTAATTTGAATGATTGTCTTAGGATAATGCAAAAGTCATAGAAGACAGGAAAGTTTTCATGAGACACTATGTTTATGAGGATGATTGACAAGGGCTAAATGAGGAGGAAGGTTGAAATGATTGTCTTAAACTGTGGAAAAATATCGTAAAAGAAAGGAGAGTATTTATAGGACTCTATGTTTATGGGAATGATTGACAAGGGTAAATTGAAGAGGTAGCAGGCTACTTGAATGTCTCTTTCTAAAAATCACTGAATGAGTCGGGGATGGAGGAATAAGAGGTGTTCCAAGGTGTTGGAATAATTACTGTAATTAGAGAAAGAGATGATAGTCGAGAGGCTTTGATTTTGTCTTTGACAAGACGAAAAGTTACTTGACATTAATTGTAGAGATTTCCATGCTGAATCTTTTCCAAGTGAAATATTTCGTTTTGTATATGAGCACTGTTAGATTTGAGTTAGCCTACTCTTGGAAAGTGTAGCGTTTTCTACCTTTAACTAGTGTTCCTTTTTATACTTTGTGATTGTGAAGGTGGCTCAGTGCACTCATGGCACATTATATTCTTATCAGTCAATTTATTGACCGAAGCTGAGGTCTTTTAGTTTGACTCGATCGGCTTTTGTATGTTTGTTTGTACTGCACTTATTGTCCGATTTGGATGAAACTTGTCATAAAAGTACTTCGAAACAAGACGAGTGGACGTATATGAAGGTTTTTTTTTTAATTTTGCATCAATTTTGGATTATTCAAAAGTCTCATTTGAACACCAATATTACAATAAAAATCTGGTGTGACGCAATCACACAACTTTCCTTGTCGTTATGAAAATATCTATTACAATTTAAAATCAATCAGCTAACAAGATCAATTCTGCTATCTCTTCAATTGTAGAGATTTCCATGCTGAATCTTTTTCACGTAAAATATTTCGTTTGAAATGTATCTGAAGCCTGTTAATTGGAAATCTAAAATTAAACTTTGCATAGATGGGCCGGAGCTTCTGAAATTTTTACAGATACAATTTTTACAGACTTGTGGCAGTTGATAGAGCATATCAATGACTATTCTAGGTATATCGTTGGAGCCGTTTTTGAGAAAATTGCGAAAACCCCTTTTTCGACATAATTTTCGCCATTTTAGCCGCCATCTTGAATTGCTTTTGACCGAAATTGTTCGTGTCAGATCCATATAGATAGTGGTGTAAGGACCTTAAGTTCCAAATTCTTTAATTCTCAGATGAGACTTCGTGCACACAGATACTCATACACACACACATACAGATCAATATCCATTATCCACTATTTGGACTCAGGGGACCTTGAAACGTAGGCTATAGAAATTTGGAAATTGGGGTACCTTAATTTTTTTTTGGAATCAATACTTTCCTTACCTATGGTAATAGGGCAAGGAAAGTAAGAATCAGGATATAGAATTATTTATCATAAATCAGATGTCGAGTGGATTATCAATTGCATGCAATTAGTATCTCAATGTAACTCAGTAAGAAATCAGCTGTTGTGTGGACTATAATTTGCATGCAATTAATAACTGAAAGTAATATTGAAGACAATGATCTTAACCTTTCTCTGCTTTCAACTCGGACTGACCTGTTGCCAGTTGCCAGTATGTCTTGAAGGAGCTAAGCTTTTTATGTTGGCATTTCTGATACACCAGCCTCAACACCCATTAGTCGTTCTCACACCGATATCCGCCGACACGACAGGACAGGATTTACTTTGATGGGCAGAGGAGGCTGTAGTTTATAACTGCGCGAGGTCTACTGTTCACAAAACTACTAGGTTATTCATAGGCAATGATAAGTTCCTCATCATCGTATCATCATAACTTTGATTCACTGTATTGTGATATTTGTGCAGGACTTGGATACATTCATACCAACGTATGAATTAATAAACTCTGGTAAGTTTCTTTTTTCAGTTTGTCTTTCTCGACACGAATCATTCAAGTTCTGACGTTATTTTTGTGAATAACGGTTTGCCTGGCTTGGCCGCAGTCGGTCAAGCATGAGTGCAAAAATATAATATAACTCTGGTTGTGGTTCTTAGAATATAACTTAGATAAAATTCTTATAAGCTCGCTCAGAAGCTCCCGCAGTTCACTGCTCTTGGACAATTTACATAAATCTCTGGAACGTATTATTTCCAGAGATTTGATTATCAATGCGATATATTGCTGAGTAAACCAGCTAATTCTATTAAGAATAAAATCGGATGGTAACTTTCTTAATATTTCGATACTGATGATTCGATAAATAAATATGAGATTGGTCATGCATGGAAGTGGAAAATCAAATAAAGGATGAACCATAAAAAATTTGATACATATATTGTACAAGTAAATATCAAAAACCAAATAAATGTGGAAACATATAGAGCAACAAACACACACAATGAATATAAGAACAAATAATTATATCAAAAATAAAATATCACAGATTGGTTCACTACTTTTTAGCTCTTTAGCACGAAACGTTACCATGTGCTTTTAATTCATTAATAATATGCATTTATCTTCATGCAGATTAGGTATCGACTTGCTGCTGCTTGTCGATTTAAAAAATCTCACAGTATATCTTCTTTCCAAAAATTATAAAAATAATCAATTGATAAATCATTAATTATAAATATATTAATATCTATAGGTCTCAATATATTCCTCAATAATATATATATATCTCCTAGGGCTTAAGGTTCGGCCTCTGATGGGAGTAGATAAATCAATTTATCCAGTGTACAAGAGCTACATCATATCTTTACAAATTGTTAAATGAAATCAATGACAATGATTGAGTGAGCATATGTATATTATAAGATTGAAATTAAATATTCCTCTAATCTGTGCACCTTTGGATATGTAAATTTGATACAACTCTTATCCAATAAAATATATTTTTTGTACCTTTTTAAGACTTGCGCAAGTTTTATAATAATTTAATATTTATAAACTTTCCGACGAGCTAACTTCTTATATTTGTTTCACTCGAAGCACTGAGGGCGCCCTAACTTCATATATTTCGATAATTTATCACTCATGTGCTGAATTTTCACAAGATGTTGGCGGCGATCCGAATTTCCTGGTCGTCCTGGATTTTTGGTGGCCGAAGTCGTCCTCTCCAAGGGAATAAATAAATATTTAAATGACTTTCGCTTCAATGCAGCATCACTAAGTCATATAAAAAATTAATTAATGAATTAAAACTTTAACTCTTTCAAAAGTACAATTTAACAAAGGGTCTTGTGCTCTACAAAATTTAGTGTCGTTCCATAGTGGCGTCTAGCAGGCAAGTGGGCAGGTTCTACCCTTATTTTCTACAATTTCATTTCCGACTTAAAAATTTACATATATTTAAATAATTCACTACTATGCCATTAAAAGGATCAAATAGTCCGTGCCAATCTACTAAATTATTACCTATATCTTAGGTATAACATTTTATAATTTCTCGGACCATATCCGATACATAAACTGAGTAGTGATAATTTTCAAATTCTTATCATTTATAGAAATATTTATTTATTCATTTGAATCGGCTCTCTATTGCCGCCCATCGATTACTGCAATTTGATTGGTTCATGCAAATTCACTACTGTATCCATGCGCCTAGGAACATCCTACTTCCTTAATATTCTAATTTATTTTTATTTAGTGGTTTATGTATGTTCATTACAGATAATAAATATTTTAGGATTTATAAGTTGTTTCTCCCTCTACAACAATTAGCCATGTGCTTTCCAAAATCCTCTAGTTGAATACCATTTGTTTACAATAAATTTTTGCCAAGGTGTCTGGCTAGATTTCACATTATGCGACTTGATCGATTATTAGGTCGTCGATCAGTAAGTATTTTAAGCCTAACCTCAAATTTTCCAATACTTTTTATAATATAATAAGTAGCAAATAACATTCCTTTTCTATTCGGCTGTTCTAATTTTAGCCATGGTACCCGTTATTATCTAATCTTTCAATTGTTATCGCATTTGGCGATAATAGAATAGCTGTTTCACTTCAGACCTATAAAATTCTTCCAAATAGGGATTTTGCTTGCCTATCAAATTTTAATATGTTACAAATTTTACTTGAATTCTATTCTGCATATTATTTTGAGAGTTGGAAATTATAGTCATGAAAATAATTTTTACTCTGAGTAGATTTTTGCCCACACCGTTTTCTATCAGAATTCCCAGTGTCGCTCTGGTCCGGCTAGACTCAGTCGGCGTCTGGGGTGAGCCGCAATAGGGGACGGGATTCTTTGTGTGGTGTCCGTCAACCACCCTGGCTCGTGTCGGAGGTTGGAACAGGGCCTTGAATGCTTTGTTGAGATGATTCCCTCTTTTAGGAAAGAGGGGCCGTGCTTTCGCACTGCCTAACAGGGTCGGGTGAGGTGAGACGGGAGTCCAAAAACTCGGCCACTGTCTGTAGCTTTCAGGAATACGATCTCCGGGAGGGGAAAAGCGTTCCCAATCCCTATTGGATGTCCTCTCGCTATTTCAGTTGAAATTGGCAAGATAAAAGGGCCTTGGAACTGGGCTTCACTGGAGGTCACCGAGTCCAACACCTCGGTCACCGGCTGTCTATGGCTCCCAGGCATGTGATCTCCGGGACGGGAGAAGCGTTCCCAATCCCTATTGGATGTCCTCTTACTATTCCACTCGTAATCGACAAGATAAAAGGGCCCTGGAACTGGGCTTTACTGGAGGTCACCGAGTCCAACACCTCCGTCACCGGCTGTCTGTGGCTCTTCTCGCCAGCGCTGTACCTCGATGCCACACATGTTCTTCCTTAACTCCAGCTAAGGAAAGACGTATTTTGAAGTTGTAATATAATTACGTAGGATGTCTGCGGCTCAAGTTGCATTCACTCCGACCGTTTTCTGTTCCATTCAACAGCTCTAGACCAACTGATCAAACTGGCTCTCTCTTCTGCTCGGCGAGCCTCCCTTGGCAGCCGAGTGAGATAAGACAAGGGTGTGCGGCTTAGCTGAGCCGCTCGTTGGACAACAAGATCTTGTACAAAGATAACCGAGCATCGAAAACTAGCTCTAAGAGCAATTCCCCTCATTAGTAACCAAATACATCGTGACATAACATGTAATTGGTAAAGCGATGAAATTTCCAACGCGCACGATCGAACATGTCAACATGCCAGCCTCATTTATATGAGTGAGTGCGCATTCATCATGGGCCCGTAAGTGATGTATGATATTATATTTAGTGTATAATAGTGATTAGAACTATTTCAAGATCTTTTTGACCTTTTTTTGAAAGA
Source organism: Nilaparvata lugens (assembly GCF_014356525.2). Classification (NCBI taxonomy): domain Eukaryota; kingdom Metazoa; phylum Arthropoda; class Insecta; order Hemiptera; family Delphacidae; genus Nilaparvata; species Nilaparvata lugens. The sequence goes on along the minus strand of NC_052512.1, from coordinate 10,394,415 downwards.
CGAACTTGTATACCTTTAGTAAAATTCTGACGTTACACTGTCACTACTTGAGTCAGGCAATCCTTGGGTGAAAGCACTACATGCTCATTTTGTTATATTTTGTTGTTATATACCCCTCCGCTCTCTTTGAGCTTAGTAAGGTCAAGTGAGCAAGTGAGAGTGGAGGATCAGTTGAGGAAGAAGAAGACAGGGAGGAAGATATAACTTAAGACAGCACAACTAAATTTCTAGTAAGTAGTTTCTCATTGATAGACTTATAGAAACAAATACACATATTATGACGTATTTTCTATATAAAGAATCTGGTGTGGCGCACTCACACAACTTTCCTTGCCGTTATGAAAATTGATCACCTGACGCTAGTGTTCCCGCGCATCACAAGTCTACTATTCAAAGATTTGAGCCAGCTGGTGACATGGCAATAACGCTGGAGACACACATGAGGTCTGCTATCTCTTCATAGTGAATGATTTAATAGAATCAACAATAATTTGCAATTGAATAATCACATTTTCTCGAATTTAAAGCTTATTTTAAATTTTAGGTGAAAATATTATTGAACATTAATTGTAGAGATTTTCATGCTCAATCTACTCCACTTGATTTTTTTTGTTTCAATTGTATCTGAAGCCTGATAATTGGGAATCTATCTGCATTGCTGGGGCGGAGCTCCTGGAATTTTTACAGATATGGGACTTGTGGCAGTTGATAGAGCTTATCGATGACTGTTTTAGGTATGAATTTGATCAAAATCGTTGGAGCCGTTTTCCGAGAAAATCACGAAAAACCCTGTTCTTGACAACATTTTCGCCATTTTAGCCGCCATCTTGAATTGCATTTGATCGAAATTGTACGTGTCGGATCCTTATAGTGAAAGGACCGTAAGTTCCAAATTTCAAGTCATTCCGTTAATTGGGAGATAAGATATCGTGTACACAGACGCACATACACTCATACACACACACACACACACACACATCGATTTTTGTTCCTACGATATTTTAAAACTGGTTTTTGGGCATTGGTCTGATACCCAAAAACCAGTTTTTTGGACTCAGGGGACCTTGAAACGTATAGAAATTTAGAAATTGGGGTACCTTAATTTTTTTCGTTTTACCTATGGTAATAGGGCAAGGAAAGTAAAAATATGAAATAGAATAAATTCATGAAATAGGAAGTATCATTGTTGTTATGGTTAGAAGAGCGTCAAATGTTCAGTTACTTGCCGAGCGATAAGGCTCCCTTATTAATAGCCGAGGCTGAGATAAGAGTAGCGTTTTATATTGCATATTTTAAAAGAATTATTTATTAGAATTGTGATTTATCGCGAATAATTCAGAAATTCTATAGAGTCAACCTTAGAGGTTACAACTTTGTTTATATTACTAAACAGCTGTTTGAATGCAGTCAAAAATTAGCTAAATGACTCTTAGTACTACTGACTTTACATTTTGAGATAAAATGAAACTATAATTATTTCCAAAACCAAAAACTATTGTGAAAAGGATGAGAATTTCAAAAACAAAAATATTTATTATTGTTAAAATTATTCATTGAGGGCCATGTGTAGTTTTGGCTTCCAAGCAAGGAAAGGTTGTACTAGTCCAGTCAAGGAAAGGTTATAGAGGGAAAAGTTAGGAAGACAATTTTTGACCCCGCAGTTCTGTTTAGGGTGGTAAGGAGGTAAACATATCAGAATTTTCCACCCATACCCCTAAGTATGGGCTAAGGGGTATGGGGTGGTTTGAAGGCACCATTTTTTGGTTTCTTGCATAAACTTCAAAAACTATGTATCCTAATAGCCCAGTCAATAAAGGTTTTTTCGATCCGAAAATTAAATAAAAGCTGAATCTTCTACCATCGATAGAACCCTCCCAGAGAGTCATTCTCCCAAAAGTCCCAAGAAATTCTCTTGGAGCTTTCCCCCCTAGCCACCCTCAAAGTTGAAAAATGCAGTGTGCCGAGAACTCTTTTTAATTCAGGCCTTTTACCAAGTTATAATAGTAAATTTAATATGCAATAGACTAGAGTCATTATTGTAAGTGAGTTAGCGAAATAAATTATTTTCTCTCTCTATTATGAACGTTCATGACTTCGAGTTTCCCACGATAGATATTTAAAAATTGTGGCTCCGAGTCGTCGAGGAATGTAGATTATGGAATTATCTCTAAAACTTAGCCTTCCTGTCGCGACATAGAGTGCAATAAGTTGGAAAACAGCAAGCATTGAAATTATAACAAACTACCGATTTTGCAGTTACTATTTGGTCCAAAGGCTCTAGAAGCCACGCGACGATTGGTCAAATTGATTCCCTTCGCCCAATAGGAGACCTGTTTCTAAATACAGTAGTGGGGGGATTCCCCAGCCGCGAGACCAGATTACGTTTCGGAGGACACTTTACTAGGAGCACTACGAGAGTAAAGATGTAGTCATTATGTTTCGCCCTTTTTGGGCAGGTTGACAAGTTTATAGCATTAGTTAATGTAGGAGCTAGTTTTATTTTTATTAAAGTTTAAATTTTCTAGTAGTGCCATGTCCTGAAAAGTTTAATTGTGTTTCTTCATCATGTACGAATAATTGTTTCTTCAAATAACCGCTAAGGTACGTAAAATAAGGTTAAAATATAATTTAGGGAATTTAATTGATTGAAACTTAATAATATTGATTGAGAATATTCCTTTTGATTTTATTGGTGATGGAAGATAATTATAATTTTTTTTTCTAAAGAAGTATAGAAAGTTTTCAGTTACGTTACATTTGAGTTATTGTTTCTGGAGATATATTATCGTAGAGTATTGCTGAAAGTCAGGAAGATAGCCTCTAAATTGGAATGAAATTTTTAAGATTATGTTCATATTGAGTTTAAGACTCAATTTTATATTTTTCTGACTGTGTTTTCTCATGGCATTAAGGCTTTTAACTGAACGCTAATTTATTAAATTATAACAGAACTTTTGAATTATTTGTGAAGAAAGATCCATTAATTCTGATACAAAGAATCAGTAGTTTAAAGATAAAAATCTATATAAAATGAGGATTCAAATAGAATGAGAGAATTTAATTAATTGTAATCAATAGATAACTCCTGTTTTAGCTTTTGATGAATTGTAGGAAGAGTTAGAAATTAATGCTGTGATACATTTATTTACAGCGGTTCATGTGTGCCCCCAAACCAACTTCATGTACCACCCCTTTGGTTCCGCAACTTCTGGGAGGGTTCTATCGATGGTGGAAAATTCATATTTTATTTAATTTTCGGATCGAAACTGCTTTTTTGGACCTTCATTGACTGGGCTATAAGGACAACCAGATTCAAAGAGTGAAACTAGATTCAACTTGTACTTTGTTTATTTTCTATTTCTGTTTGTTGTGTTTTTTTTTGTGTCAATATGTCAGAAAGATTGAGAAGACCCTAAGAGTTCTTGAAGCAAGAAAATCCATGCTATTTTCGAGTATTCAACCCTTGTTATGACTTATCTAAAAGCATCGAAGCTAAGAAAGTGGCCGAACAGTTTATTGTTTTAGTTGAAAATCTCCCGAAAACATTAGAGGATTTTGAAAATTGCATTCTGAGAATTCAAGAGTTAAAAATTGAAATACAAGAAGATTATGAGCCTTCATTCACCGATGATCATCTTGATTTGGTGGCATTCATTAAACAAGCATGGAACAAATTGAACAAATCATCTACACCCGAAAGAGTTACAAGGCCTACATTATCTCGTAATCAGTCAAGCCCTGATATCAATCTACCCCGTAAAGAGTTACCGAATATCGACGGAAATCAACTGAAATGGCCTAGCTTCTATGAGCTATTTGAAGTTTTAGTCCATGATAACAAATCCATGACCGATCAGCAGCGAATCCAGTATTTGTTCTCACGGTTGAGTGGTGATGCAGCTAATCTGATCCAGCATGTCACCCCCGTTGCAGCCAACTATCGGAGTATCTGATATGTCCGTTAGTCAATCGTTATCAGGATACGCGAGCTCATACGGAAGCCTATTTGAAACAGATTTTTGAATTTCAGGGTCTCAGAGTTGGAAGTAGGAGTGGTCTATTTGCAATTCTTGATCAATTTTGTGCACCAATCACGGCTTTGTAGCGTTTGTGAGGAACCAATCTTACTGATATCATTTTCTTGAATCACAGGCTAAAATTATTGGATCCTGTCTCGAGGCGTGCATTTGAGGCTGCCGTTCGAGATGAAGACGTTTCATCTTATGAGGATTTAGTGTCTTTTATCGAGAAATAGGATAAATCTTTTCAGTTTGATGATTATAAAAGAGTCAATTCATCAGGTAATTCGTTCATCTTGAGAAATATCTCTCTGCCACAACTGATGGCAATAATAACATTGTTCTCTTGTCAACTGCTGGGGTGGTAGTAAAAAGTTCATCTGGTAGAATATGTGAACTTCGTGTTTTGTTGGATAGCAGTTTTCAATCACATTTTATCACATCCAAGGCTTGTAAAAAATTGAATCTACAAATTTCTAAATTGAACACCGTTGTTCATGGTTTTGGAGGGAAGGAGACAGTGGTTCAGGGGCGTACATTCTTCTCATTTCAATCAAGAATTGATTCGGATGTTTGTTTGTCTGTTGAGACTTCAGTTGTGGATAGTATTGTTGAATGGTTGCCCTCCTGTGAAACAGACGAGTCTAAATTGTACCATTTGCGAGGATTACAGTTGGCTGATGAGAAGTACTATTCACCTGGTGCAATTGATGTGATTATTGGTGCTGAGCTGTTTCCTCATTTGTTGGAGTCGAATCGTGTTGCTGGAAAATTAAATGAGGTTACAGCCATTGATAGTGTCTTGGGTTATATTCTCATGGGAAGAACTCCAGCTTTGTCGTCGTCGAGTAGTTCAAACTGCCACACCGTATGTAATCTTTCGTTGGATAATATGGTTAAAAAATTCTGGAAGTTGGAAGAGTGCCCTGCATCGACGCGGCCGTTGAAACCACAAGAAGTTGATTGTGAGAACAATTATGTGTCATCTGTTCATCGTACTGAATCAGCAAGATTTATCGTTTCATTGTCGTGATTAAAACCCCCTGATGATTTGGGTGATTCGTATAACATCGCCAAAAGATGTTTATTTAATTTGGAAAGACATCTTGAATCTGATTCTACATCGCATGTTACATATCAAGAAATATTGAAAGACTACTTAAAACAAGGTCATCTATCATTAATAACCGATCAGTCTGATAGGAGCGGCTACCATATTCCTCATCAGGCTATCGTTAGAACGAGCAGTTTAACATTTCCAATTCGTATTGTGTTCGAGGCCAGCGCTAAGACTACTACCAGGGAGTTGCGTAGCACTGGCTGCTTCAAACGGTTGCTCTAGTGTTGTGTCTATTATTTTTCGTATTCAATTGTGTTTTCGGTAGTTCTTCATCAAAAATTGATGAATTGTTCAGACAGGTTAGTGACGGCCTTGCAGTAATGTGTGAAGCAAGTGAGTAATCATTGGAATTTGAATCAATCAGTAATAGACTTCTGTTTCCAACCTACTTGACAGTTGTAACATATTAAAATTCGATAAGCAAGCAAAATCGCTAATTGGAAGAATTTTATAGGTCTGGAGCAAAACAGCTATTCTATTATCGCCAAATGCAATTACAACAAATGAAAGATTAGATAATAATGGGTTCCATGGCTAAAATAATTAGAACAGCCGAATAGAAAAGAATTTTATTCGCTATTTATTATATTATATAAAGTATTGGAAATTTTGAGGTTAGGCTTAAACACCAACCGATCGGCGACCCAATAATCGATCAAGCCGTATAATGTGAAATCTAGCCAGACACCTTGACAAAAAAAAAATTGTTGTAAACAAATAATATTCAACTAGAGGATTTTGGAAAGCAGATGACTACTAGTTATAGAGGGAAAAACAACTTATAACATTTAGAAATACCTATTTATTATCTGTAATGAGCATGAACAAATACACCAAAATAAATAAATAAAATATTAAGGAAGTAGGATGGTCATAGGCGCATGGATACAGTAGTGAATTTGCATGAACCAATCAAATCACAGTAATCGATGGGCAGCAATAGAGAGCCGATTCAAATGCATATATAAATATTATTATAAATGATAAGAATTTATAAATTATCTCTACTCAGTTTATGTATCGGATATGGTCCGAGTAATTATAAAATGTTCTACCTAAGATATAGGTAATAATTTAGTAGATTGGCACGGACTATTTGATCCTTTTGATGGCGTAGTAGTGAAATATTTAAATAAATATGTAAATTTGCAAGTCGGAAATAGTATTGTAGAAAATAAGGGTAGGACTTCCCCACTTGCCTGCCAGACGCCACCATGGAACGACACTAAATTTTATAGAGCACAAGTCCCTTTGTTAAATTGTACTTTTGAAAGACTTAAAATATCAATTCATTAATTAATTTTTTATATGACTTAGTGATGCTGTATTAAGTGATGCTGTAAGTCATTAGATATTTATTTATTCCCTTGGAGAGGACGACTTCGGCCACCAAAAATCCAGGACGACCAGGAAATTCAGATCGTCACCATTGTCTTGTGAGAATTCAGCACGTGAGTGATAAATTATCGAAATATATAAAGTTAGGGTGCCCTCAGTGCTTCGAGTGAAAGAAAAATATAAAAAGCTAGCTCGTCGAAAGAATATGAATATTGAAATTATTATAAAACTTGTGCAAGTCTTAAAAAGGTACAAAAAACATATTTTATTGGATAAGAGTTGTATCAAATTTATAAATCTAAAGATGCACAGATTGAAGGAGTATTTGAATTTAATATTATAATGTACATATGCTCACTCAATCATTAATTCCATTAGCAAATTATAAGATATAAATGTAGCTTATTTTTATTACTTTTGCTTGTTGCTCTATATATATATTTCTACATTCATTTGGTCGTTAATATTTTATTGTACAATATATGTATCAAATTTTTTATGGTGTATCCATTATTTATTTCTCCACTTCCATGCATGACCAATCTCATATTTATTTATCGAATTATGTGTATTGAAATATTAAGAAAATTACCATCCGACTTTATTCTTCACCGAATAAGCTGGTTTAGTCAGCGATATATTGCATTGATAATCAAATCTTTGGAAATAATACGTTCCAGAGATTTATATGAATTGTACAAGAGCAGTGAATTGCAGGAGCTCCTGAGCGAGCTTATAAGAGTTTTGTTTAATTTATATTCTAAGAACCGCATCCAGAGTTGTATAATTTTTTACTCATGCTTTACCGAATGCAGCCAAGCCAGGCAAACCGTTATTCACAAAAATAACGTTACACAGTGCAAGAGAATCACTATTAGAATACATCTTTTCGAGCTTGATGAACTTTGGACCCCCTGCAGTGAATCTAACAAACATGAATTTACCCCTACAAATCTGAGACCAATAATCAACCTATTGTGAAGAAATATGTAAGAAGGAATACTCATCAACGTCGCTGTTTTCCGTATCAATTTCTACTTCATCTGTTGCTCAATTGTTGCGATTGACTACTGTCTGCTGTACATCTTCGGAGCTATCCTCTATGCTATTAGTTAGATCATCACTCACACTATCTCTCTCATTCAATCTTCTTGCTTTCAAGTAGTCGCAAGCGGTATTCAACTTCATATCATATTCCTTATCTTGATTTCACACCAGGACGATAAGCGCTGGCTGACGTAGCTGCTAGCAAAATAGTAGCGTTCCCTGGTTGCCATGACAACGCTGACCGTCGGCAGTGGACAACTGTTATCAGTGAACTTTCTCTTTCCGGTGTTTACATTTTTCAAAGAAGACAATGAAGACTCGACGAATGCGCAAAAATTTGATTCGTGCTCAATCAGAGCTCGACAGCTTAAATGGAGACCTAATCAATGCGGACGTCGTTGAGTTGGCAGTTGACGTTAGGGAAACACTCTCTATGATCGCCGAAAAATATTCCAATGACGCTATAATTGACTTGATCCCACATGTAACCGGGGTCTCAAACAAACTGGACATTCCACTTTCGGACAACAGCGAATTGAAAAACAATCTGTTTGAGCTCTCAGAGGAAAATAGGCAGCTGTCCGAACTCTTGCGTGATGAGAAGAATAAAAGAAAATAGTGCTTTGAAGATTCTTTGATTAATGAAGGGAAAGCAGACGAAGAAATCAATCTTTTGAAATCATGGATTGTTAACCTAGAAGCTTCTAAACGAAGTTTGAGTGAAGAGTTGAAAAATAGAAAAGGCAATTATAAATATTTTTCAAACTGAGCAAAATAGTTCTCCTGAAAGAGGAGATATCAATTTGGAGCAAGATTCAATTGAAGCTACGGACTTTATCACGCCAAGAAATGTTATAAAGGCTAAGAATATACAGAGAGAGAGAGTGATACCTTTGAGACAGAGAATAGATTTTCGGTTCTCTCTTCCGAAACGTCGCCACCCTTGATGCCGCAAAGATTTGAGTTAACAGCTGAGATTCACCAACCCCCCTCTACTCGGATTGAAGCAACTCACCTTGAGCGTCGTAATAATGTAATTCCCAAGAGGAGACAGCGAGTTACGTTTCTGACAGATAGTCAGGGAAAACAGTTCTGTAACTATACGAGAGATCTTGGTGAAGATTTTGAAGTCTTGGTTTCCACGAAATCTAATGCCAAGTTGAAGAATGTTGTTCGGGAGAGTCGTAGTTTAATCAAGGACTTCACAGAGGGAGACTTCATAATTGTATCGGCGGGTTCAAATGACCTTCATCGAGGCGACCGTTTCTGTCGACGTTGGACCAGGCAGTGCAGTCTCTCGCCGACATAGATCTGAAGACTAATATCCTGTTATGCAGTGTTCCCTACAGACATGATGATCCTTCTCTTAACGAAAATATCTGCTATGCAAACTCGTTTATATCCAGAGCGGTGCGGAACTAACCAGGTAGACTTGACATTCACTACATGGACATTGACTCGTTCCTTGATAGATCTCATTTCACGCGACGTGGGCTTCACCTCAACCGGCGTGGGAAGAAGACTCTCGTCAACCGGCTGTCGAGATTTGTGAGAGACTTTTTCGATGTTAGTGATGCGTCTTCCAGTACTGAAATACAAATGGAAAATTTCAGTTTATGTACTCTGAACTCTCCCAATATACATCATCTGGAAGCAACGTCCTTTCCGTCATCTGACTCTCATGTGTTTCAAAATCTAGGATCATATCCAATCACGCCCAGTTCACCAACCACTCGCTCTTTGCAGAATCCTGTCAACTCTGTATCAATGGAAAGATTTAGTTCAATTGAAAATTGTTCCACCTATCCGACTTCATATCAATCTCTGGATGAGAGAGATTTTTTAGTCAACTCCCCAAACTATCCAGCCCTTCTTTTAAACAGAACAATTTAGATTCTGAAAGAAATTCTGATATTTTTTCTCTTATGTATTGTAATTTTCAGTCTCTAAATAACAAAATAAAAGAGATTGAGATGATCAATCAAGAGAGGGATTTTGATGTGCTTTGCCTCTCGGAGCACTGGTTGGGGGAGGATTTCTTGAATCTAGTGCAGATAGAAAGTTTTCAGTTGAAGGCCAATTTTTGCATAACAAATTCCAAGAACGGCAGGTTTGCCATATTCATTTCCAAAAACTATTCTGACCATGTACAGCCTCTTGATTTGTCATCTCATTTTCTTGAATTGCATCATGAGTTTGCAGGCGTTATTGTTAAAAAAAGTAAAACTTCTTATCATAGTATTGTATAGATCACCCAATGGTAACCTGGAAACATTTTTGAGTGCATTGGAGAGATTGATTCTGTCACTATACATATATGAGGAAAATTCATATAATATTATCATAGGTGGGGACTTCAATGTGAATGTACTATCAATGGATTCTAGAATGTTGGACCTGATAAATTTATTAAAGTCCCTTGATCTACACCCAACAAACTTTGAGGCTACTGGACATAAATCTGCGTTAGATAATATTGCAACAGATTTAAATCCTGATAATTCCACTGTAAGGGTTGACCCAGTGGCACTAGATGATCATGACGCACTATGTTTCTTTTTCAAATCAAATTCAAATTTGGATGGACAATCCGGTAATGAGCAATGTTCGCAGGCACAGAGCTTCAGACCAATAACTTCAAAGGCTTCGAGCTGGTTCTGCAATAATCTTAGTTTGGTTGATTGGACTGGGGTAAATACTCATGACGGGGCTGAATATAATTTCAATAAATTTTTCAATAAATTGCATGGTTTGTTCCTGGACTCATTTCCGGTTGTCAAACGTAGACTTGGAATTTTCAATAAATCTAAGGCCAAATTTCTCAATTCACCATCTCTGAATATACTTAAGAGTTACGTTTAATTGCTTATGATAAATTTAAAAAAGAAGGTACTGACTCAGCAAAATTGACTTACAATAAGATCAAAAAGTTATTCAGAAGTGAATTGAGAGAGGCTCAACTATACCATAATGCCAATTTGATTAAATCAGTTAATAATAAATGTTCAGCAGCCTGGAAAATTATCAGAAAGAATTCCAAGCCCGCTAAGTCTAATGTTACTCCTATCTCAGCAAAAGAATTCAATCAATACTTTATCAGTTCCATTGAGGAAATTCATAAAGAAATTGAGCCATCACAGATTTCCGCTGTTGACCTGCTGGAATCTTCCCCAGCAACACAGGTAGTTTTTGAAATAAAAGAAGTAACCTGTATTCAAGTCCTTAAAATAGTTTCCAGGATGAAGTCGTCCAACACCAAAGATATATATTATCACTCTAGCTCCCTTATTAAACAAGTAATAGAACCCATCTTACAGCCACTTACCACAGTTTTAAATGCCTGTATAAAATCAGCAGTTTTTCCATATTTACTAAAACATTCAAGAATTATCCCAATTCACAAAAAGGGTGACAGAAATTTACCAGGTAACTTCAGACCAATTTCTATCCCACCAATCTTTGGAAAAATCTTAGAATATATTATTGCAACTCAACTGTACGACTTCTTAGAACTAAATAGCTTGTTTGCAGACTCTCAGTATAGATGTACCATATACTAAAAATATACTTGACTAGTATATTTTGTACTAGACTAGCAGGAACCCGTGCTCCGCAAGGATCTATTTCAAAACTTGACAAACTGAAAACTTGACGTGATGTAATTTTGGAGAATTGAAAATAGGCCTATAATCATCCTTGGTTAATTAAGAATCTATATACAAAATTTAAGGTTAATTCGTCCAGTAGTTCAGACGTGATGATGCATCAAACATAATTTCCCTATCCCGTACGACTGCAAGAGAATAGCACTGTGGAACAGAATAGTGGTGAAACTATGATAGTGCCAGAAGTGGCTCAAAAGTAGGTATAAAAGTAGTGTGAGACTTTTGGAATTGACCTAAGGGTCCCTTTTAACTAATTTTCAATAAGGAACGGACTCACCGGTTTTATTTTAAGCATTCATCCCCGGACAGCAATCCTCCGGTAGAGCATTAGGTAGTCTTCCGTCCGCCAGCCTTCTTTCACACGCGTATTCACTAAACCGTTTAAATCACTTCGATTCTCCGCACACCTTTACAATTGCGAGTTCCGAGAAGTCTAGGAGAAGAGTGACAAAAACACAGGCGGAGTTCCTTCTCAGTTGCCGGGAGAGAGTCCCGTTACTCTAGCAGATAACGCCGATATTTCCCCAAAGTTATGGAGGTGGGGGTAAGCACCCTCAATTGTAAAAGAGAGAACTCTCAATGTAAGAGGAATAGACAATGAACATGGAGGTAGAGATAATTTGAAGAGCACCTTTCCGAGAGAGAGTAAATAATAATAATTAAATATATAACTTGACAAACATTTATAATATCACAGTATTGGAATGAATCTTTATTATTTTAAAGCTGCATGAACTGAAGTAATAGCAGGCTGGCATCTTATCTATCGATATTGCTGCTCGCTACTATCAATTTGAGCTATGCCAGCCCGCTTGTGAAATGTGATGTCACATAAAAGCCCCAAATTTGCAAGAGGTTGAGTCTCAAGGTCTTGCCAATTTCTCACCCATACAGCACATTTCAGCCCTCACATCGGGTCAACTGCAGCAAGACTAGCCAAGCATCTCCAACACTACACTGTTATATTTTAGGATTATGGTAGTACCCAATGGGAAACAATCAACCATCAGTACAAATAATGTAAGCCTGGGTCCAAGCCCTTCGACTTTAAAAGTGGAATTCTCTCCACAGCAATTACAATAATTAGTGAAGTGGGCAACAAGCCCCACTCACCTAAAAAAAAAAAAGAAAAGAAAATCCCAAATAATAATCTGGCCCGGAGGACCAAAGAAGATGCAATACTAAGTTTGCTGGCCCACCATACTCCAATATCTCCAACATGACAACATCTGTGATGCCACATAAGTTTGCAAATAGCAATTCCTACAAACTGAATACAATTAGAGCATTATGTCACATTTCTGACTCACTTAATTTGTCTTTGATTTCTCCAATTTCAATTAAAATTAAATTTGCAAATTGTATTTCTGTGTTCATTATTCATTCCATAGACAACCTTGTCTTTTCAATTGATTATCTTTCTCTCTTGGATGTGTTCATTTTGTGTTGGGCTCTATTCTTTCATTTCTATCTCATGTTCAATCTTCCTCTACTTGCTTATCTGACTCGCCGGCTGTTCTTCATTTCTTTCATCCTGATTCTGTTTATTGGCTGTGTGTATCTTCCAATTGTTTCACTTTCTCATTTTCCTTACAGTGGGGCATGCAGATAAAAACGAATAATATACATTTAAATGACATCTAACAAATATAATAATAATCTTAACAATGATACTAATACTAATCTTAATGTTAATAACAATAATAATACTGAGTTAATTTCACAGATATCACAGACATTTTTCTTTGGTTAATTTTTATTATTATTATATTTTTTTTTTGCTTTGTTCTCTTATTTGATTTTATTACTTGATGCTTCTGTTCATTTAAGTAATTTTCTTCAATGTGTTTTTTTATTCATTCTGTTTTTGTTTTGTCTGTGTTGATAACATTTTCAGTTTATATAAATGTAAGATCAATGAGTATCATTGTTCATTCATGCAACCATGTGCATTGCATGTTAGTCCAAAGTTTTGTGCAGTTATCCAATGCAAAAAACTGTATAGTTTAATTTGAAATATAGCTTCAAATATTTCGTCTTGCAGACCAGAAGGGCTACTCCTAACAGTGGAGTGCACTTAAGGTGCTGATAACTGCACTGGCACATGAAGAAAGACATATAATATTTTACATAAATGTTCACATTATCCTGCTGCACCATGATTAACATTTAAAGAGCATAAAAATCGAGAATAGAGTACATTAAATAGGCTCTGCTTGAATTAAGAAAAATATTCTCGAATAGTGAATATTATGATATTCAAGTTCACGAAAAATATATCACAATTAATAAACATGTTATACATTTAAATGGGCAGCAGGAGACACAACACACAACTTGACAATTCTCAAGTTGGTGACACAGAAATATAACATAAATTCGCCTTTGGGATACATTTACATAAAGGCTTACAATATAATAATATGATGATTAAATATCTGAATAATAACAATAATATGAGCATACTGCAAACAAATTACTTTTTAATACTTGCATTCCATGTGAGTCGATCTTAGATTGATGATCTATGGAATGGAGATACTCCAATGACAGCGACGGTGATGCTAATCCAATGTGATTCTCGAGCCTTGTCAGGGTCCAGAAGTAATGTAGAACAGCGGTGTGAAGCTATTTGAGTATAGTAGGGCAAGGTTATATCATTTTCTTCCTGAATCTGGCAGCTGGATGATTCGGCAAGTGAATCTATCGAGAGCCTCATGAAGCAAGTCCAACCGCTCACAGACAGCAGGACTTTGAAGAAATCACACTGGCTTGAGATTTGTTGAACAGTATACGGTCCTGTATCTAAATGGAAGTACTTCTTGGTGGATTTTTGAAGGTTATCAGAAGCAGGATGAAACTCGATCCACTGCATCCGTGAAAAACATTGGAAAAATCTTGAAGTTTGGCTTGGTAATTGGCTTATCCAGCTCAGTCTTCTCTCATTGCAACTCCCATCACACATGTTATTCGACCGTTGGGTAGAAGGAACAGTACAGCAAGGCGGGACGATGCAGCAAGAAGAGTTGTCAAGGTTTGTTGTAGAGTTGTTTTTCAACAACTGAACCTCAGTTTCCATTTTATTGACTTCCTTTGCTGTGTCAAGTTGTGTTGATTCAATTTTCCCAAGCTCTGAGTCAGTGACAAGACTACAATCAGGAACGGTGGTATTCAGTCTTATCTCTGAAGCGTCTGTAGCAGCGGAGAAATTGTCTTTCAGATCCAAACCTTGAGACGGCAATGTCACTTGAGTCGATTTCCTGTGATTTTCATTTAATTCTTTGAATTCAGCATTTTTCTCAATCATCTCCTTCTGTGAATTTTTAGCAATGCTTGACAAGTTTGATTGCCAATTCTCCTCCATTTGATCCAATCTCAAACTCATGCTCATGTGCGCTTCCTCCATTATTTTCAACAGACTATTTTCAAGACTCCGCTGTTGTGCCCTCCGTTCCTCGCGCAATTCATTAAGAGAATCCAGCATACTATCCACCATGGTCGATGAAGGTAGTTTTGGATCCGATTGACTTCCTATTTCGGTAGTATTGGAATTAGAAGGTGTATTGTCGTCGACTACATCGATTGTATGTGTGACGTCCCTCTGCGGAGAGAATGATTCTGTGGCCATCAGTCTGGATGGCGACGCTCCTTCCTGAAGTGCAACTGCCGCATCGAGATGAGTGGACGACCAGCGATGTTGGATCTCTTGCATGGACGTAGGACTACTGGACCGTGGATGTCCGCCGGGTGAGTCGTCCGCGGCTGTGCTGACGTCAGTCGTCAATTCGTTCCCCATATTTTACAAAAGAAAAATCAAAGTGAAGATCATGGCAATGGTAGCTGAAGAATGCAACGATGGAGCTCTCAAGTGCATAGAAGCGAAGTGAAACATCGGAATAATTGATAAGATAACAACGAAGTTCCCAACTGCAGTGAAGTGGTATAGCTGCTAAGGTAATAGCCATTCAATGATGAACAACGATGATTATACTGCGCGATGGAAGTTAAGCGGTTCTTGCTCATTAATCAATATAATATTGTAGAAAACAACCAATAGGTATCACAAAGTTTTCTGCCCACATGAACGCAAGTATATTTCTATTTATATTACTCTATTTATATTAAACGATAGACTATTGAAATGAATTATTTTGATTACTATTTGCATTCCATTAATGTATATGCTCATATAATTACCAAAAAAAAAAAATTCATTTGCAAATGATTGGCTACTCCAACATTTCAAGCATGTCGTGGTATCTTTCATGTAACAATATGATATCAGATAATGGAGCTTCCAATAAAATGTTGTATGAATAAATATTACCTCAACTTATAACATTCGTGCACTAAAAGGAAAAACTAAACTGGTAATAATGCTCTAACCAAAAACAGTGAACCTAGTAAAGCATTCCATAAAATGTTACCATAAATTTTAATAATATCAGTATAACACTTCATAATGAGGAATTATAGGTATTATATTAATCTTATATGCCACTTGTTCATTCAAATAATTATTCTTGAAATGTGGAAGCATATGAAACATAATACTTAGTTATTGGTTGTAGTAGTAGGCAGCCCACATAATAATTAGCATATTATAGCCTATTCAATACAAATATCATTGCTTCTGATAATAAATAATTTCATTATATGCCAATAACATTGGCATAAGATAAATATTATTTCGATTTGCAATATTTGCTTACACGAATGAATAACTTTTATTAATGGAGTATCTACAAAAAGTCTAGTAGCGATTGACTATTGAGCTAATCCATATAATATCAGTTTTATAATATCGTAATAAATTCATTATATTATAAATTATTCTCCAATAATAATACATGTAAACTCAGCATATAATTTTCGAATAAATTATTCATAAAAAACTCTGCTTATAATAATAATGATTTTATAGTATGATTATCACAGTTGGGTTCATTCAATATGCCTATCACAAATCCTTGGAATGACCTTGAAGCTATCACAATTATAGGCCAATTGCAATCTCTTGCAGGACAAGATCTGCGATCATCATGTCTCGTCAAAGAACTATGATTTATTGATGATGAAAATAATATATTTTCCTTAGAATTTCCAATCTAAATTGTAACAATAAATATTGTTACAATTATGAGTGATGAGAATTATGCAAATTAGCCTGAGAAGTTAGCCTGTTATAAAAATGGATTTTGCTGTTCTGCTTTTCTGTGTTGTGTTGTGTTGACTCTGTAAGTGTGTGCGTAGAAGCTAGGATCCTAGGAATAACATCAATTTTCCTGGAGCAACAGTCTAGTTCATGAACCTTGCTTTTTGCGTTGTGTAGTGTCGACTCTATAGGTGTGTGTGTAGAAGTTGTGGGAAGATCAACGATTTTCCTAGAATATAAGTCTGGTTCACAACCTTATAAGGCAAGGAATTTATAGCTGCCTAGGAAAAATAGCTGTCACTTGGTGGGAGAATGCATCTTAAATTGTAGTTGTAACGTCCCTTTCTATTGGTGGAAATTTTTCTAGAGAATAGTAACTGCCAATCACAGTTGGTGTGGTTAGGTCTATTTAGTATGGACGATCTCACAGCTGTCCACCTCAAGACGAGAAAAGCGTAGTGGACTCACTCAGCGTCTGTCGACTGTCATTAGCAGTACTAAATGTAGTCTGTTCAGAACTTTGTATTAATCATGGCTGCCATGCCAGCTTTAGGCTTTTTTTAGTATTTGGCTCTGGAACCTTTTGTTCCAGCAGCATTTTTAGTCTTTTGCCTCTGTAGTTGCTTTAATTGAGAAGAGAGAGAGAGAGTATCAAATTGTCACCTCACAATGGAGATTTTTCTCCTATAACCGCTACTAAAGGTACGTCATAGATTTATAATTTAATTAAGGAAATTATCTTCAATGAAAGCTTCCATCAAAGTATTTATTGTAATGTACCGTAATTAAAGTGTAAAAATTGAGAATAGTCCTTTTGATTTGAATGGAAGATGGAAATGGTAATTCAAACTGAAAAATGTTGTAAGAAAATGAACGGTATATGTTTTGTAGAAATATAGAGTGCCTATTAGAAGGAATTAAGATATTTTTGGCTTGTATTATTTCTGAAGAGAAAGCTATTATTATTTATAAAAATAGATCTGTCAATTTGTGAGATTTTCAGAGACTGTATTTTATGATTAATTCTATTAGTAATTTTATCATCTTTATTTGTCATATTTGAAATCATTTCAATGATTTTGATTAGGGAGAAATCACCTAAATATCATATAATTTTTCAAGAGAATCTTTTTGATATTAAACAACTATACTCGAAAGTTGATATGGAAAGTTGTTCAATCAACTTGTGAATTATGTACTATGTAGGCCTATTATGGAATACTATGTACTCATCGCTTTGTGTATAGGGCGTAACCCTTATTACAAATAAATTCTATTCTTTTAAATCAAGAGATTGAAGTAGGTAATGCCTTGATTTTATTATATAACTGAAGTTAAGTTAATTTGTATTATCCTAGTTTATTTTTTTATTCTAACAGCGGTGTAAGTACGGGAACATCAAGTATGGGATCAACGTACGAATCTATCATTTCATGGGTTCATGAACGTGTGTCTTTAAGCCGCTGAGACGCCTCTGAATCGATGGCCGTCCTAGAAACTTGGGGTATGCTGTCTCCTGTCCATCTGGACGTGTAGAGCTCGATCACCGAGCCTAGATTCAATTTGAAGAAACAGCTATGAGGTAACAACTTTTTTCCAAATTAAACGAACGTCCCAGGAACTCCGGATGTGACAAAATGGGTTTTAGTGACGACAGACTTTCAATCAATTAAAACGTGCGGAAGTAGACTTTTGTTAAATCATAATTTTGAGATATTATTGGGGATAGATAGATTATTAATTTTATTAATTTGGTTTGAGTAATAGATTTTCGGTTGTATCTTTACATTGAAAAGTGAGGCCATATTTTCTCTGTAAGGATCCAGCTGGGAATTTCAATTTTCTTTAAATTTATAAATAATTATAATCTTCTAAACTACTAGAAGTTGAATGAGTACATGAGTTTTTAAAGGTCCCTTTTTTGATTAAATTAATGTTTTAAAATAATTCTCATCTTAAAGTTGTAAAGGATCAAATGAAGTTTCAAGGACCCTAACCTTTCCTAAATTTGTTTTGATGACATATATTTTTGAATAGTTTTTTTTAAGGTAGTATACCATGATGTGATACTTGAGGAATGTTTGTCCTTGCAGCTTTCATGATATAAAGATACAGAATAGTCATTATTGGGGGGGATCATTAATATTTGATAATGTTTTGATAGTGTTTTAAAGTTTCCAAGTGTGATCTAAATTTAATGTTCTAAGAATTTTATGAATTTTATGTGGATCTTTTCTTAAAATATTTATTGTTATTATGATTAACTTCTGAGACATATCTATGATAATTTTCAATAATTGCTCTTTTGAAATTAGAGTCCTTTAAGCTTTTATGATTCAATCTAAAACTTTTTAAAATGTAGAGCATACAGAGAAGGTTATTACCGAATTAAGTATATCAGAGATAACTTTCTAAATTTAGTAATTTTATTTTCGGTTTTCATGATTCTTCTTCTTGTTTTATTTGTTGTTTATTGATTTCTTTGTTTTATTAACTTCTTTGTTTGATTAATTGTTGAATTTAACTGTAAGAGGTGACAATATAGTTGATACCTTCTCTCTATTTCGTTGTCTCTCTTGTCATTTCTGGTTTCCCGTTCTCTAGCACTAGGTATGTTTATCAAGCATCCCTTTTATTAAGTTATATTGTGTGTGCTTCTAAATTCTAAATTCAAAATTAACTTTCTAAATTCAAAGCACGGATTCTCCGCACACCTTTACAATTGCGAGTTCCGAGAAGTCTAGGAGAAGAGTGACAAAAACACAGGCGGAGTTCCTTCTCAGTTGCCGGGAGAGAGTCCCGTTACTCTAGCAGATAACGCCGATATTTCCCCAAAGTTATAGAGGTGGGGGTAAGCACCCTCAATTGTAAAAGAGAGAACTCTCAATGTAAGAGGAATAGACAATGAACATGGAGGTAGAGATAATTTGAAGAACACCTTTCCGAGAGAGAGTAAATAATAATAATTAAAAATATAACTTGACAAACATTTATAATATCACAGTATTGGAATGAATCTTTATTATTTTAAAGCTGCATGAACTGAAGTAATAGCAGGCTGGCATCTTATCTATCGATATTGCTGCTCGCTACTATCAATTTGAGCTATGCCAGCCCGCTTGTGAAATGTGATGTCACAGTAGGTATAGTACTACATGAACTTCTCGAAAGTGATTTGGAAAAAAATGTTAAAACAACAGAACTGAAAGTTGTCAACCTTATCATTCTACCTCCATTTAGAGAGGCTTTCATTTGAATGTAAATCTATATAGATGACAGAAGATGAATGTATGTTTGTTCCCTATAGACTTGAAAACTTCTTGACATAACGGCATGAAACTTTGGGAATATGTTGTGTGAATATTATTGGGGATGGTTTCTGAACAGAAATTTTAATAGGGGGGCTGATAGTAATTATTTATTAATCTATTTTACAGACCTATGTTCCGAAATTGTCGGCCGAGCGGCTACTGAAGAACGGAAAGATGATCATGATAATATGATTTAGCATCTAAAGTTACCAGCTGTAATAAACATGTCACCTGGAAAATAAAGAAAAAAAGTTATTCAGCTCATGAAAGAGAGTTGTTCATGTTGCATTCATTGATTACTGGAGAATGAGAGGATAATTCACAATCTATTTGTATTTAGCTTAGCTTATATTCATCCTTAAATGGAAGATGGAAAGTATATGGAATCCTGTGTCGTACATCGCTTTTTTCCTGGACCATCTATTGACAATCAACAATTATGAAAACATTGAATTCATCTTTGAAACACTGATTAAACCTATTTTTTTAATTCAACACTTTACTAATAGATATTATTACCAATTGATTGAGAAGAATATGAAGCTGCAGAAACGGACCGCCAGGATCATTACTGGAAGCGAACATCTTGCTCATTGCAAGCCCATTTTTGCTAGGCTGGGTATTCTAACTGTTGACACTAACTGTTGTAATCAGCCACTACCTCCTTCTCTGCCTCATGTACGTGAAGAAGAATCATCAAAATTTGTTGACTCGAACTGATGTACATCACCACAACACCAGGCATCGAGAGCTGTTTGACGTCCCCAGTTTGGGTTTTTCACCCAGAGCTGTTTGGGTGCGCCTCCAGAGATCGCGGGTATGCTATAGGAGTTCAGCACTATGCTACTTCAACAGGCTGCCTGCAGGGGTGGAGCAGTTGGACCTCAGTGTGTTCGAGAGAGGTGTGACCGGTTTTCTGAGAACCGGGGCTTATTACAATGTCCAGGAATATGTGAATGATGACCTGTCTCAAATATTATCAGGCTAAAGTGCCATTATGTTGAAAAGCAAGCCTCATATGATATAATTTTTTTTTTCGATCTGAACTTGATCACTGCCATCTTGATCATTTTAGTGTTTTTTGTTATATTTGTTTTATTCATGACATGACGCCATCGATCCTAAAAATTGTGGATGATGGATGAAGAAGAAGGTATAAAGGTATAAAGGTATGTTTTCGGAATAATGAATGCTGCATGACTAAGCAAGCACATAGGAAGTCCGTATTGAGATGTAAATTAAAATATTGATTGTCAGATAAATTTCATGATTCACCAAATAGAGTTAAGTGAGACATGAGATACATTGACATTTTGGCGGTACGAAGTTCGCCGGGTAAGCTATTTATAAATAAAGCTTATTATTAATAGTCAACGCTTTGAAAAAAGACAGGCTCAATCACCAGGAATACTATAAATTCTATGAGGGACCAGTAAGCCATTAATTTCCAGTACCTAGTTCAATCACTTCCACTGTGGACACTAGATACATTATGGACAATCAATATGTACATATGAAATCTATTAGCCACAGAATAAAAAACTTTTGATTGCAGTGCTACAATATGAATAACTACTATATGACTACTACAATATGAATAACCATTTGGATCAAATATAAGGACTTACTCACATCTCTCATCAACTCGTACTTTTTATTCACAAAATATTAACGAAAAATATATATAAGTTATATTGAATGAACTCACGGCTAGTACTCAAATTTGTCTTTTTCTGGCCGTGCTACAAATAAATGTATGTATATTTTTGTAATCTTGTTGTCTATTAAAGTTTGTTGTCTATAGAAAGTTTTCAATGTGATTTTTGATAGCAATAAAATTTGAATTTGAAAAATAATTATCGACAAACATACTCCTAACCAAAGAAAATCTATGTGCTCTTTTCCAATCGGAATGTATGAGACTCCATACAGCTGATAGAAGGCGCAAACCGAACTGCGTGGCCAAGCATACAACAATGGAATACACACGTGGCAAGCTCGCGCAAAATTAATTTGATCAGCTGATTGACAAAATTATTCTAAGCTTTCCAATGATTACAACATATGTTAGAGTATCATGTGTCAATTATCTCAGTTCCATATGGCGTTCACTTTACCATGTTCATAACCTTACTTAATAGGATCCTTTTTCATCCTTTGAAACCCTTACAGGCAAAATATCTCAAAATCCGTTCTTAGCGCGTCTAGCATGTTTGAAGAATATTTGTGCAAAGTTTCAAGTCTGTAGGACAATTAGTTTGAGCTATAGTGTGATTTTAAATCAAAATTTTCGAAAAATGCCCTCTCCTGAACCCCTCTGTGCTCCTGATCAGAATTTTTCTGCATAGATCTAATTTTTTTCGTAGCTGAACAGAAAATTTCCTTATTACTTTGCTGTGAAATGAACGGTTGAAAAGTACAAAATTTTTGGGGGGCCCCAGCTCCCTCAAGGGGCAAATTTCTAAAAATCCTTTCTTAGTAGATGTTTTGAGGCTACCATGAACAATTGTGCAAAATTTCAAGTTTTTAGGCTCAGTAGTTTGGGCTGTGGTGTGATTCTAGTCTGTCGGGGCTTAGCCTTCTATAGATATAAAGAGAAGAAGAAGATTGAATAGGATAGCATCCAGCCCGAATCATATATCATTGAAATTATTCAATAGATTGCTCATACTAGCCAGGAACCTACCAACTAAAATCTATAAACAAAACATAGAGCGCCTCCTATTAGATAATCCATTGTACTCACTTTCAGATTTCTTTAATCTACCATTTTCACAACTGTTTTAATTGGAGTAGGGAATGATAAATTTTCAGGTATAAGTGTTCTCAATATTTGTATTGTTATGTTTTTGATGTATTCTTTATTTTATTATTTAATGACTATATTATATTTTGTTATATGACTTCATCCTATTTGATGTACATTCTTTATTCTATGAATACCTTGTATAGATAAATTATTATATCATGTACATTTTACTATTGTGAGATTGGAACCTGATTTTATGTACGCTATTATTATCAAATTGACGTTTC
The DNA here is from genome assembly GCF_014356525.2 of Nilaparvata lugens. Taxonomy (NCBI): domain Eukaryota; kingdom Metazoa; phylum Arthropoda; class Insecta; order Hemiptera; family Delphacidae; genus Nilaparvata; species Nilaparvata lugens. Next base: position 10,371,724 of record NC_052512.1, on the reverse strand, counting down.
CGATAGCATTGTTGTGGATTGAAGGAATAAAATTATTCTTATTCTTATTCACGTTTGTCTTGCATTAAAACCTTCCCATAAAGAATGTTTGATTCAATGTGGCGGAGCCAAGATGGCAGACCAAAATTTTAATGTTACCTACAGAAGTTTTTTTTATTTGAATAGGATTCCCAGTGGATCGCACTGTCAAATTATTTTTGGAAAAGGATCATTAAGCTGTTTTCCTATGTTAGTATTAATATTAAGCTGTAGGCCAATGTGAATCCATAGAACTTCATAGGTTTCTCTGTATGGGTAAATGATTCAGAATCAAAATTCAAACTCGTTGAATTAATAATATGTCGTTGATAGCAACTGCCATCACAATTTGTATCAACAAACTTGATCTGTAAAAATCTGGTGTGGTACACTCACACAACTTTCCTTGCTCATATTTGAAACTATGATCAGACTTCTGTATATGTGTATATATAATTGTTCTTAGAGTACTTTTTCTTTGTGTGAATTGTGAAATTTGATGATTTTTTTAGTCTTCATTTTTTTAAAGTCGTCAAAACGGGTCCGTATCACAGAGACAAGTTCTCACAGAGACAAGTAGTGTTTTTGAACGATATTAGTGTCACAGAGACAAGTTTCATAGGAACAAGTAGTTTTATAAATGGCAGTCTCACAGGAACAAGTTCCCACAGAGACAAGTTGAGTCTCACAGAGACAAGGTGAGTCTCACAGAGACAAGGTGAGTCTCACAGAGACAAGGTGAGTCTCACAGAGACAAGGTCTGTTTCACTGGAACAAGTAGTGTCAGTGGAAAAATAAGAGGGGTAGAGTCCCATTCGAACAAGTGTAGTGTCACAGAGACAAGGTCAGTCTCACAGGAACAAGGTTGGTGTGGTGTGTTGCCTACACATGGAGATGAAGGCATTCCATTTGCTCTAATGAATTGGATTTCATCTGTTTTTTAATATAATACATATATATTATGGTGACATGAATAGAATAGAATGACTGCCTTTATTTTTCTTAGAAAGCGTCTGTTTTTTAATACATATACATATATATTATGGTGACATGAATAAAATAGAATGACTGCCTTTATTTTTCTTAGAAAGCGAAGTTAGGGCGCAGTCGACCCTCTCTTACACTCAACTCTCTATCAAGTATTATAACAATACGAAAAAAATAAATACAAATAATATGATTAAAAACAAACAATAGTTAAGTTATCTACTCATTTAAAATAATAACAAATTTTAAATTATTGAAAAGAAAGAGAAAAAAATGACATTGAAAATAATACATAACAATGCTGAATGATAGTATTTTCTGATACTTCATCACTTTAGTAAAAAATAAGACACTACAGAATACAATACAGTAGGCCTACATAGCAACTGAAGTGTTTGCTATTCATTTCATTTCCTACTCTTATTATCACTATGTAAATCTCGAAGTGGATAAGTAAATTACATTATGATTTATTTAAATAGTAAAATAGAATCTTCCTTCAATCAACAAACAACGTCACAAACAACGCTCCTTCAATCCACGTGACATACATATATAAATATATAATTTACATATGTTAATAATGTGGTGACATCATTTGAAGCCAGCTTTAAACGTTTCTCCTGTGGAGAAAAAATGATGAACTTAGTAGACTGTTTAGTGGATCCTAGACATTCAGATTCAAATCTATACATAACAATTGATTCCCCTTTTCATCCAGGATATTTGTGGTTTCTTAAAATTTCAATTTATTGACCGAGCGAAATGAGTTCTAAGATTCAAGTCGATGGCTTTGCATTTCTCTTATGTTTATATGTTCCGCAATTACGGCGAAACGCAGCAATAGATTACCATGAAATTTGACAGGTATATTTCTTTTTAAATTGTGCCTCGACGTATATACAAGGTTTTTTGAAAATTTTGCATTTCAAGGTTAATACAATAGGTAAAGTCTCCTTCGAACGCCAATATTACAGTAAAAATCAGAATAGAATCATCCATAATAATTCAGCTGTTGAGTGGATTTTTAATTGCATGCAATAACGCATGCAATTAATATATCAATGTAACTTAGTAAAAAATCAGCTGTCGTGTTGACTATTCATTGCATGCAATGACGCATGCAATTAATAACGGAAAGAAAACATAGTATTTTCTCTCAACTTTTATCTGCTTTCAACTCGGTCTGACCTGTTGCCAGTAAGTTGAAGGAGATTAGATTTTGATGTTAGCATATTTTTGATACACTAACCCCAACAGCCATTAGGCGTTTTCACACCGTCATCTTGCCGACACAACATACAAACAGGATTTACTCTTATGGACATTATGAGACGAGGTTGTGTTTTATAACTGCGCGAGGTCTACTGTTCATAGAACTACTAGTCCAGGATTAAAATGTTGTTTTACCAAAATCATCAAATATTCAATAATTCGATACAAGGATACATGTACAAATGTGAAGCTGACTTGCACCGAGGTAGAATCAATTTAATCTTAAATAATTTAAAATATATTTCAAGTTGTTAGGCTTCATTAATTCATTGAACACCTATTTTATCATTATGTGTTATCAGAACCTATTAGAATTATGTAGATTGCCTTTAATGAATAAATTGAGTTCCATGTAAATGTATTATTTCTACCAAACTCCAAAATAACTATTTCAATGTGACTTTTAATTGTTCAGTCAATATAAAATAATTTTGATTCTGCAGTAACTTATACATAAGTGATATCAATGTAAGAAAGAACAGATTTTATACTTCTAGATGAATGTAACAATATTGGAAAGATGTTATCCAACGGTATTTGAATACACCCCTGACTGTTACTGTATGGGAGTACCACCAGTAATTTATAAGTTTTCAATTCGTCAAAAGAGTGGTTAAAGATAAAATAGTGTACTCAACGGTTATAATCTTCTCCTATCTATATTTTTTCTTCTTATTATTGTTCATCTTCTCCTCTTCTTCCTTATTCTTCTGTCTCCTTTTTCTATTATCTTCTTCTTCTCGCTTGTTCTTCTTCTCCTCCTCCTGTCAACTTCTTCTTCTTCTTCTTCTTCTTCTTCTTCTTCTTCTTCTTCTTCTTCTTCTTCTTCTTCTTCTTCTTCTTTTTCTTCTTCCTCTAGCTTTGTCCGGCAAGGACTGATTTGTTTTTGTATTATGGAGTCCCTTTTGTATAAGGTACCAAGAACAATAACAGAGATATTTCCAGGGCTCTAGAGAATAATAATACTAATCCCCTCTGTCTTTTTGCCAAGTTGAAACGTGTAGCAACGTGAGTTGAAATGTATAAGTTGACCTAAATTTTTGAAGGCTGATCTTCGAATTGATAAAATTATAGAAACATGATCACAAGCAAATCCCTAAAAATATAATGGAGATCGAGACTATTCCTTTTAACAGAATCATGTTTCCTCATCATTATCACCATCCTCAGATTATACGAGTCAATCCATCAGGCGTATTCACGCATGATGTGTGCAGAAAATCTCACTCACACTGACTGTACAACTGTGAGATTAACTATTCTAAGTCAAGGACTCTAAGACTCTCTGTTGTGAGGCCGGGTGATATAATTATTCTCGAGTGACGTTTTCATGTGAAAATTTAGATTTTTCTCCTCTCACAGGTTTTTACCTTGAGCATTATTGTTCTAAAAAAATTGTGTATCATCTTCTTTTTCTATGTATGTAAAACCAACATTAAGTTGGCTCTCCACTAAAATATTTTTGAAATCTCTCAAAGCCATCGTTTTGAGCTCGTTTTGAGCTGATTTGAGCAACTTTTATTTCGTTTTGAGCACCCACCGTTTTTGAGATATGACGTCTCAAAAATTGGAGAGCCAACTTAATGCCAGCTCTCCACTTTTCGAAATCGAAAAACTAAACACGCCATCGTTTTGAGCTCGTTTTGAGCTGATTTGAGCAACTTTTATTTCGTTTTGAGCACCCACCGTTTTCGAGATATGACGTTTCAAAAATTGGAGAGCAGCTCTCCACTTTTCGAAATCGAAAAACTAAACACGCCATCGTTTTGAGCTCGTTTTGAGCTGATTTGAGCAACTTTTATTTCGTTTTGAGCACCCACCGTTTTTGAGATATGACGTCTCAAAAAGTGGAGAGCCAACTTAATGCCAGCTCTCCACTTTTCGGAATCAAAGAAGTGAACACGCCATCGTTTTGAGCTCGTTTTGAGCTGATTTGAGCAACTTTTATTTCGTTTTGAGCACCCACCGTTTTCGAGATATGACATCTCAAAAATTGGAGAGCCAACTTAATGCCAGCTCTCCACTTTTTAAAATCGAAAAAGTGAACACGCCATCGTTTTGAGCTCGTTTTGAGCTGATTTGAGCAACTTTTATTTGTTTTGAGCACCCACCGTTTTCGAGATATGACGACTCAAAATTGGAGAGCCAACTTAATGCCAGCTCTCCACTTTTTGAAATCGAAAAAGTAAACACACCATCGTTTTGAGCTCGTTTTGAGCTGATTTGAGCAACTTTCATTTCGTTTTGAGCACCCAGAGTTTTTGAGATATGACGTCTCGAAAATTGGAGAGCTAACTTAATGCTAACTATATAGTAAATCAAAAAATCATTTATAACTCCTGAACTAGAGTTGCTCAAAACGTGGAAACCTGCACAAGTGTAAAGGTCTATGAGAAGCTACTCTCAGCAGAAATTGACGTTTTGAGCCATCACAGTTCTCAAGTAATTCCCACTCATAGTATGTACCATGTACTATATGGTAAATCAAAAAATCAATTAAAACTCATAAACCAGAGGTGCTCAAAACGTGTAAACCTGCACAAGAGTAGAGGTACATGAGAAGCTACTCTGAGCAGGAATTGACGTTTTGAGCCATCACAGTTCTCAAGTAATTCCCACTCATAGTATGTACCATGTACTATATGGTAAATCAAAAAACCATTATAACTCCTGAACTAGAGGTGCTCAAAACGTGGAAACCTGCACAAGAGTAGAGGTCTATGAGAAGTAACATTCAGCAGAAATTGACGTTTTGAGCCATCACAGTTCTCAAGTAATTCCCACTCATAGTATGTCTCCTGTACTATATGGAAAATCAAAAAATCAATCATAACTCCTAAACCAGAGGTGCTCAAAACGTGTAAACCTGCACAAGAGTAGAGGTCTATGAGAAGCTACTCTCAGCAGAAATTGACGTTTTGAGCCATCACAGTTCTCAAGTAATTCCCACTCATAGTATGTACCATGTACTATATGATTAATTAAAAAATCAATCATAACTCCTAAACCAGAGGTGCTCAAAACGTGGAAACCTGCACAAGAGTAGAGGTTCATGAGAAGTGACATTCAGCAGAAATTGACGTTTTGAGCCATCACAGTTCTCAAGTAATTCCCACTCATAGTATGTCTCCTGTACTATATGGAAAATCAAAAAATAAATCATAACTCCTAAACCAGAGGTGCTCAAAACGTGTCAACCTGCACAAAAGTACAGGTCTAAGAGAAGCTACTCTCAGCAGAAATTGACGTTTTGAGCCATCACAGTTCTCAAGTAAATCCCATTCATAGTATGTATCATGTACTATATGGTAAATCAAAAAATCAATTATAACTCCTAAACCAGAGGTGCTCAAAACGTGGAAACCTGCACAAGAGTAGAGGTCTATGAAAAGTAACATTCAGCAGAAATTGACGTTTTGAGCCATCACAGTTCTCAAGTAATTCCCACTCATAGTATGTACCATGTACTATATGGTAAATCAAAAAACCAATTATAACTCCTGAACTAGAGGTGCTCGAAACGTGGAAACCTGCACAAGAGTAGAGGTCCATGAGAAGCTACTCTCAGCAGAAATTGACGTTTTGAGCCATCACAGTTCTCAAGTAATTCCCACTCATAGTATGTCCCATGTACTATATGGTAATCAAAAAATCAATTATAACTCCTGAACTAGAGGTGCTCAAAACGTGGAAACCTGCACAAGAGTAGAGGTCCATGAGAAGCTACTCTCAGCAGAAATTGACGTTTTGAGCCATCACAGTTCTCAAGTAATTCCCACTCATAGTATGTACCATGTACTATATGGTAAATCAAAAAATCAATTAAAACTCCTGAACCAGAGGTGCTCAAAACGTGTAAACCTGCACAAGAGTAGAGGTCTATGAGAAGCTACTCTCAGCAGAAATTGACGTTTTGAGCCATCACAGTTCTCAAGTAATTCCCACTCATAGTATGTACCATGTACTATATGGTAAATCATAAACCATTTATAACTCCTGAACTAGAGGTGCTCAAAACGTGGAAACCTGCACAAGAGTAGAGGTCCATGAGAAGCTACTCTCAGCAGAAATTGACGTTTTGAGCCATCACAGTTCTCAAGTAATTCCCGCTCATAGTATGTACCATGTACTATATGGTGAATCAAAAAATCAATTAAAACTCCTGAACCAGAGGTGCTCAAAACGTGTAACTTTCAATTGAAAATTCAAATGTTTTCTCTTCCTCTACATTGAAATTCTGGAAATGTATTTACTGGTATACCATATTGACTCGGCTTGTGAAGGTTTTGCCAACGCCAACTTCCTCTTTTTGGCATTGTTTCCAGGGACACCGTACATTATATTCTAATAATGTCACTCGAGGAGGTACCTTCACACTGTCCCCATATTTACAAAATTTACATTATTTACAATATTTACAATATAACAATATTTACAATCCAAATTCATTTACAAAGTATGTATATTGTTATATTTCTTACTGTTACGATATTTGAAAATTTCTAGTAGATATCAATAGTGGTTCATTGTCAGTCGAATATTGTCAATGATACGATAGTCAATCATATCATTGTCAATGATAGATTAGGATAATGATATAATAATAATAATCCCTAATCATCATAATTATAATTGCTGTAATAATAATATTATAATGATAATAATAGTAATTCAAGTATTCCACTACTATTTACAAAGAGTACAAACATGATAATACAGATTATTTTTCAAAGATTTTCATGATATAAGTTTCATATACATTTCCACAGTGCGTCCCTCTTCAGTTTGAAGCTGTGTGGAGGATGACTAGCACTCTTAACAAGAAAAATACATCAAGGCTTTATATTCCACAAAGCTGATATTGAGTTCAATAAGTGAAATAACTATGAAATGAGTAATAGGTAGTTATTAAAATGAAATAAGTAAATAAAGAAGAAGTTTTTCAGGAACTACAATGCTTAGAGTAAATAGAATAAAATGAATATCTATAAAAAAAACTTATTTCATAATACTGTAGATAATTGAAGATTGATAATCAATAAGAGGTAGAGTTTATATACATTTAAAATTGAACACTTCCAATTTCAAATTATTATAATATCGTTGAATAGAAACAGATACAACCTATCAGGAGAGAATCTGTTAATAGTATCGATAGGGTTCACCTTATCGTGAAAATTATAACAAATATTACCTTTAAATATTACCTTTAAATGTAGGTGGTTATTTATGATAAATAATAATAATAGTAATGATAATACACATAATAATAATAATAATGATCGACAGAATTTATATCGTGTATATCAATGCAGAACAAGTGACTTTTCTGTTGGCACCGCATGGCTGACACTTATCTTTCAAGTCATCAAAGACTTGCCACTGATTGTTGTGGCGCCTGCAAAATGAAACAAAGTGTCCTACGGATTTCACACTTGTTCACCTTGGTAGCCAATAACGCCACGTAAATGATAAATTTTATTTTTGATGTTCAATGTTTTTGGTACATCAAACAGATTCACATCTAGGTCACCCTTCTGAATATGACCTATCAGGTCGATAAGTAGGTTTGGACCTAGTGTGATGTTTGTTTGACATTGACAGTTCTCTCTTTTGTTATGATTTGAGCAGATCACACTTTGAGTATCTTCTAAAATTATTTCAATATCGTTCTGCATGTCAATGAAATTACCATGCTCAATAAAAAGGTCAAAATGATTTTTCACCTCTATTGTGCTGTAATCACAATTTTCACATGAGGAAGCGAAAACTGCTGAAGGGAGCTCAGTCATGACAGCATCCAGCATTTTGCTGACAGTGGAGACTGAATCTATTTGATAAAGACCTTGCACCAAAGGGGTTAATTCAAAATATTTTGCCAACAAAATAGCCTTTTTTTATAAATTTGGGCACATATTCCCATTTTTATAATGGATTTTACAATTTCAGACATGTCAGTCTGTTTGGACATGAGATATTCATTATAATTTCTACTGTCACAAGCTGCGCTGCATAGTACTTGGCACAAAGAATCGAACATGCAGGTATTTGATGCGACTACTTTCTTGCCATCCAACATCCAAGGTTTTAGCTTGGGATCATCTCCATTACGTAAAATGCCAATTGGAATAATTTTCCTTTGATCTGAAAGATCTATTATTCCCCATTCAGAAGACGGCTCTAGGTAGGAAGAACGAGGGCGTTTTCTCACAAGAGGAATATCATTACCCCTCTCCAATTCTCCTCGCAGTTTAGCTCTTTCTTAAATTCATTGACTACATCCCGTGACTGTGTAAACAAACCTTGACTCACCTTAGCTTTATCAGGTGAATAATCTTCAATTTTTTCAAGATTATGATATGTTGTCATTTCTTCACTCACTGTTTGAGGATTCATAATCTCACCTTCTTCATCACATTCATTCAAATAATTTTCTTCTTCATTCATTTCAATTGATTGGTGACATTCGTTTCTTTGGCGCAACTCTGTGGTCTCTCTCTTCAATTTCAATGAGCCATCAATGAATTTTATATGGCGAAACACAAATGTGTCAGCTCTTGTAGGAATCTCGTTAGCTTGAAAAACTTTGTTTTTTATTATGGAGAATTGGGTTTCTACTACTGAGCTTGATGCAGTTGAACCTCCATAACCAAAATGAGGTTGCATCAATGCAGTCCAAAGTGGGATGAGGTTTGATATTTTCAACAAATCCTCCACCACATTTGGGAGAAACTGTTGATTATTCCTGTCTCCCACATCATTTTTCTTATCCATAACTTTGTTCTTAGTTTCCATTACAAAATCCCGGAATGTTTTTGATGATTCTTGAGAAGGCAGTTTGAAATCAACTTCTTCGTTGTCATCAGACATCCCGAAATCTGTTTCTGCTTCCTCATACGGAATATCTGATGAAGAAATTTTCTTCTGCAAATATATTTTTGCTTTCTCTGATTCTGTTGGTTGCCCATTAGGCAAGCTTCCTTCAGTCTCATAAAAAGCAACTGTCATGATTTTTCTTAAGACTTTTTTAAAATGACCAAGGTCACTTTCCTTAACAAGAAGGCAAATACATCTTATATAAAATACTTTTGTTCTTTTTATGGCTGTCTTGAGGCTTTTCCATCGTGATATGAGTTGTACGACATGTGCTACATCATTTCTAATGTAACAGCGTGGCTTGATGAATCGGTCCTGATCGGTTAAGATGAAAGCACAATTCTTCAAGTAGTCACTTAATGAATTGAATTGAGTGAACGCTTTTATACTTGAAGCAATTATAGCCAAAGACATGTCACAGACCACACAAGGGGGAATTACAGCACCATACTTCAACCAAGATGAGAGCCAGTAGGTTATTGATACTGTGTCATGTTTCTCACTAATCATATTTGACACAGAATATATTTTATTCTCTTTATTACTGTGGATTGTGATGTCGTAAAGTAGAATGCTCCTTGATTTCTCGCCATTGACCCTTTCAAATCTTCTCACTACACCTCCTGTAGCATCTATGCTAATCTGAGCATTATCTTTTGTTGCTGTTACATAATCATTATATATACGAATTTGTTGCGCACTGAAGTAATGACAGTGGAATCTATCATAGGATACGTCTTGAATAACTCCTCTGTAAGGAGATTCATATTTCCCTCTACATAAGGCAACAATTGGATCGTCGTCCAAGTATTTTGAACGCTTGTACTGGGATTTTGCCACTCTTAGAGTATTCAGTGAGGGAATGTGAGGTGCTTCTGGATCATTCAATTCCATATCTTTATGCGCCATGTCCTTTTGAAGTTTTGTTGCACTGAATTGTGATTTTGCAACCTTCTTTCTATCGAATCCAGTCAGTTTTCTTTTTAGAATAGGATGTTTCTTTTTGTAGAAGCCTGTGTATTTCATCATTATTTCCAAATGATCAAATTCTCGTTTTGGCTCATCATATAATTTACCTTCCAAAATAGAATGACAGTAGGTACACTTTGCTTTGAAGTAGACAAATACATTTCCACTTGAATTTACACGATTACAAATGAATTTGAAGCAGCAAGGAAGGCGCAAACTGTTGAATATTTTTTTATTTATCATGTTTGTCCATGTGTTGCGTTTCAGCACTAATCTTCTTCGACAGGGTTTTGATTTGCCTTCTCTGTGATAAACCCACTCTGGATAGAGTTGTAGCCATTCGTCTTTGCTTAGTAGTATGGAAAATTCCTTTGTATCTTTCATTTCAACACTGTCATTATCAGAGAGACTGTCATCGTAATAATTTGTTGAGACACCGATCTCAGATGAATCAGTGTCATAGTTGTAGTCCTGTGGCCAGAACCTATCTCGCAGTCCATATCGGTTAGTCGTGAACCACAGATGAACTGTTTTTGGTGAAACGTTGTATACATTTGTTATTAAGGAACTCAATTCAGTCCAAAGAGAATCGTTTCTGGGTGGGATATTGGGATACTTTTCTATTGAAAAAATAGTTTCATTGTCATTCAGTAATTGGTGAATTTCATCGACCGGAACTGTACCCTGTTTTGGCATTTTGAATCAATGTAATATAATCGTCGTAGCCTATAGGCTATAGCCCAATCACACTCACCGTTGAGCTTTCAATGTTGAGCCTCTCAAGTGTGCGTTAGAGAACAAGGTAGGCTGAGAAATTGCTTTATCAGAACAGGAAAGACGTATGTATGCTCTGCTTCACTGCTCAACTCAGACTGAGACTGAGACTGAAACTTATTGAATGCAATAGTTGCATAATAGTGGCATAGTTGCTGCAATCATCACAGAAGGGAGTGGGAGGGGAGCAATGAACATCTGCTTCTACAGCAGTGCTACCAACAGTAAAACTGGATGAAAAAAAATTTACCATGTAAGGCTCTATGCACAGTCGCGTTTTGAACGAGTGGAGCGACTCTCTGCTGGTTAGCCAATTTCAGTTCAGTCAATTTGTACTCAGCAATTTTCGCGGCTTGTAAAACTTGGCCATTGATGGGAAAGTTCTGATTTCGAATTCTCAATGTTTTTTGTAATACCGGACATCAGCAATTTTTTATGAGAATTACAATTATTGAAGGAATCAATTATTATTCATCGGCATTTATTACTTGAATTAATCGGTTGATAACTGATAACTATATTTTGTTCATACAAAATTAAAAGAAAATAATACAACTTTTTCAAAAATACCTTCTACTTCTTTTTTAAATACAATAAACCTCTAATATTATGAAACCAATCAAATAAATTGAAAGAAATATAAATTCAAGGGCTTACTCCTATCTCCTGGTGGAAATTCAAAATAAATAAACATCAGTGACCTCTACTCTTGTGCAGGTTTCCACGTTTTGAGCACCTCTAGTTCAGGAGTTATAATTGATTTTTTGATTTACCATATAGTACATGATACATACTATGAGTGGGAATTACTTGAGAACTGTGATGGCTCAAAACGTCAATTTCTGCTGAATGTTACTTCTCATAGACCTCTACTCTTGTGCAGGTTCCACGTTTTGAGCACCTCTAGTTCAGGAGTTATAATTGATTTTTTGATTTACCATATAGTACATGGTACATACTATGAGTGGGAATTACTTGAGAACTGTGATGGCTCAAAACGTCAATTTCTGCTGAGAGTAGCTTCTCATAGACCTCTACTCTTGTGCAGGTTTACACGTTTTGAGCACCTCTGGTTTAGGAGTTATAATTGATTTTTTGATTTACCATATAGTACATGATACATACTATGAGTGGGAATTACTTGAGAACTGTGATGGCTCAAAACGTCAATTTCTGCTGAATGTTACTTCTCATAGACCTCTACTCTTGTGCAGGTTTCCACGTTTTGAGCACCTCTGGTTTAGGAGTTATGATTGATTTTTTGATTTACCATATAGTACATGGTACATACTATGAGTGGGAATACTTGAGAACTGTGATGGCTCAAAACGTCATTTCTGCTGAGAGTAGCTTCTCATAGACCTCTACTCTTGTGCAGGTTTACACGTTTTGAGCACCTCTGGTTTAGGAGTTATAATTGATTTTTTGATTTACCATATAGTGCATGGTACATACTATGAGTGGGAATTACTTGAGAACTGTGATGGCTCAAAACGTCAATTTCTGCTGAGAGTAGCTTCTCATGGACCTCTACTCTTGTGCAGGTTTCCACGTTTTGAGCACCTCTGTTTAGGAGTTATAATTGATTTTTTGATTTACCATATAGTACATGGACATACTATGAGTGGAATTACTTGAGAACTGTGATGGCTCAAAACGTCAATTTCTGCTGAAGTACTTCTCATAGACCTCTACTCTTGTGCAGGTTTCCACGTTTTGAGCACCTCTGGTTAGGAGTTATAATTGATTTTTTGATTTTCCATATAGTACAGGAGACATACTATGAGTGGGAATTATTTGAGAACTGTGATGGCTCAAAACGTCAATTCTGCTGAGAGTAGCTTCTCATGGACCTCTACTCTTGTGCAGGTTTACACGTTTTGAGCACCTCTGGTTAGGAGTTATAATTGATTTTTTGATTACCATATAGTACATGGGACATACTATGAGTGGAATTACTTGAGAACTGTGATGGCTCAAAACGTCAATTTCTGCTGAGAGTAGCTTCTCATAGACCTCTACTCTTGTGCAGGTTTCCACGTTTTGAGCACCTCTAGTTCAGGAGTTATAATTGATTTTTTGATTCACCATATAGTACATGATACATACTATGAGTGGGAATTACTTGAGAACTGTGATGGCTCAAAACGTCAATTTCTGCTGAGAGTAGCTTCTCATAGACCTCTACTCTTGTGCAGGTTTCCACGTTTTGAGCAACTCTAGTTCAGGAGTTATGATTGATTTTTTGATTTTCCATATAGTACATGGTACATACTATGAGTGGAATTACTTGAGAACTGTGATGGCTCAAAACGTCAATTTCTGCTGAGAGTAGCTTCTCATGGACCTCTACTCTTGTGCAGTTTCCACGTTTTGAGCACCTCTGTTTAGGAGTTATAATTGATTTTTTGATTCACCATATAGTACATGGACATACTATGAGTGGGATTACTTGAGAACTGTGATGGCTCAAAACGTCAATTTCTGCTGAGAGTACTTCTCATAGACCTCTACTCTTGTGCAGGTTTACACGTTTTGAGCACCTCTGGTTAGGAGTTATAATTGATTTTTTGATTTACCATATAGTGCATGGTACATACTATGAGTGGGAATTATTTGAGAACTGTGATGGCTCAAAACGTCAATTTCTGCTGAGAGTAGCTTCTCATGGACCTCTACTCTTGTGCAGGTTTCCACGTTTTGAGCACCTCTAGTTCAGGAGTTATGATTGATTTTTTGATTTTCCATATAGTACAGGAGACATACTATGAGTGGGATTTACTTGAGAACTGTGATGGCTCAAAACGTCAATTTCTGCTGAGAGTAGCTTCTCGTAGACCTCTACTCTTGTGCAGGTTTACACGTTTTGAGCACCTCTGGTTTAGGAGTTATGATTGATTTTTTGATTTTCCATATAGTACAGGAGACATACTATGAGTGGGAATTACTTGAGAACTGTGATGGCTCAAAACGTCAATTCTGCTGAGAGTAGCTTCTCATAGACCTCTACTCTTGTGCAGGTTTCCACGTTTTGAGCACCTCTGGTTCAGGAGTTTTAATTGATTTTTTGATTTACCATATAGTACATGGTACATACTATGAGTGGGAATTACTTGAGAACTGTGATGGCTCAAAACGTCAATTTCTGCTGAATGTTACTTCTCATAGACCTCTACTCTTGTGCAGGTTTCCACGTTTTGAGCACCTCTGGTTTAGGAGTTATGATTGATTTTTTGATTTACCATATAGTACATGGTACATACTATGAGTGGGAATTACTTGAGAACTGTGATGGCTCAAAACGTCAATTTCTGCTGAGAGTAGCTTCTCATGGACCTCTACTCTTGTGCAGGTTTCCACGTTTTGAGCACCTCTGGTTTAGGAGTTATAATTGATTTTTTGATTTACCATATAGTGCATGGTACATACTATGAGTGGGAATTACTTGAGAACTGTGATGGCTCAAAACGTCAATTTCTGCTGAGAGTAGCTTCTCATAGACCTCTACTCTTGTGCAGGTTTCCACGTTTTGAGCACCTCTGGTTCAGGAGTTATAATTGATTTTTTGATTCACCATATAGTACATGGTACATACTATGAGTGGGAATTACTTGAGAACTGTGATGGCTCAAAACGTCAATTCTGCTGAGAGTAGCTTCTCATAGACCTCTACTCTGTGCAGGTTTCCACGTTTTGAGCACCTCTGGTTCAGGAGTTATAATTGATTTTTTGATTTACCATATAGTACATGGTACATACTATGAGTGGGAATTACTTGAGAACTGTGATGGCTCAAAACGTCAATTTCTGCTGAGAGTAGCTCCTCATGGACCTCTACTCTTGTGCAGGTTTCCACGTTTTGAGCACCTCTGGTTCAGGAGTTATAATTGATTTTTTGATTTACCATATAGTGCATGGTACATACTATGAGTGGGAATTAAGACATACTATGAATGGGATTTACTCGAGAACTGTGATGGCTCAAAACGTCAATTTCTGCTGAGAGTAGCTTCTCATAGACCTCTACTCTTGTGCAGGTTTCCACGTTTTGAGCAACTCTAGTTCAGGAGTTATAATTGATTTTTTGATTTACTATATAGTTAGCATTAAGTTAGCTCTCCAATTTTCGAGACGTCATATCTCAAAAACGGTGGGTGCTCAAAACGAAATAAAAGTTGCTCAAATCAGCTCAAAACGAGCTCAAAACGATGGTGTGTTTACTTTTTCGATTTCAAAAAGTGGAGAGCTGGCATTAAGTTGGCTCTCCAATTTTTGAGTCGTCATATCTCGAAAACGGTGGGTGCTCAAAACGAAATAAAAGTTGCTCAAATCAGCTCAAAACGAGCTCAAAACGATGGTGTGTTTACTTTTTCGATTTCAAAAAGTGGAGAGCTGGCATTAAGTTGGCTCTCCAATTTTTGAGATGTCATATCTCGAAAACGGTGGGTGCTCAAAACGAAATAAAAGTTGCTCAAATCAGCTCAAAACGAGCTCAAAACGATGGTGTGTTTACTTTTTCGATTTCAAAAAGTGGAGAGCTGGCATTAAGTTGGCTCTCCAATTTTTGAGACGTCATATCTCAAAAACGGTGGGTGCTCAAAACGAAATAAAAGTTGCTCAAATCAGCTCAAAACGAGCTCAAAACGATGGTGTGTTCACTTCTTTGATTCCGAAAAGTGGAGAGCTGGCATTAAGTTGGCTCTCCACTTTTTGAGACGTCATATCTCAAAAACGGTGGGTGCTCAAAACGAAATAAAAGTTGCTCAAATCAGCTCAAAACGAGCTCAAAACGATGGCATGTTTGTTTTTTCGATTTCGAAAAGTGGAGAGCTGCTCTCCAATTTTTGAAACGTCATATCTCGAAAACGGTGGGTGCTCAAAACGAAATAAAAGTTGCTCAAATCAGCTCAAAACGAGCTCAAAACGATGGCGTGTTTAGTTTTTCGATTTCGAAAAGTGGAGAGCTGGCATTAAGTTGGCTCTCCAATTTTTGAGACGTCATATCTCAAAAACGGTGGGTGCTCAAAACGAAATAAAAGTTGCTCAAATCAGCTCAAAACGAGCTCAAAACGATGGCGTTGAGAGATTTCAAAAATATTTTAGTGGAGAGCCAACTTAATGTTGGTGTATGTAAATAATGTGTGTATGTTGAACAATAAAAAATTTGAATAATCAAGATTGATATCCAGTTCTTCAAACTGAAAATAGATGCAGACGTGGATAACAAACAAATTAAACATACAATACTCCTCATATGCAGTTTCACAATTCTGTAGACAAAGTTAGAATAAATCAATAGAACAGTTAATTTCAATAGTGCCACGTACTATGAAAAAAAAATCAAAATGGTACTGGCTCAGTAGAACAAGTAGAATAGAATAGTACTTTAAAAAGAACTCAGATATCCAAAGTTTCATTGACCGAGCGAAGTGAGGTCTAAGATTTAAGTCGACGGTTTTGCTTTTCTCTTTATGTCCAAATATTTTTATGTTCCGCATTTACGGCGAAACGCGGCATTAGATTTCAATGAAATTTAACAGGTATGTTACTCTTTAAATTGCGCGTCAACGTATATATATACAAAGTTTTTTAAAATTTTGCATTTCCAGGATAAAACAAAAGGAAAAAGAGTTTCTTTCAAACGCCAGTATTACCGTAAAAATCAGACTATAGAATTATTCATCATAAATCAGCTGTCGAGTGGACTATTAATTGCATGAAATGACGCATGCAATTAATATCCCAATGTTATTTGGTAAAAATCAGCTGTCGTGTGAACTATTGCAAGCGATAAGGCATTCAATATTGATAACTTAGTTAGCTTGTTATTTTCTCTCGACTTTTCTCTGCTTTCAACTCGGTAAGTAGGTATTTCAACTCGGTATGATAGAAGTTTTTTACAACAAATTATTATCATTCTAATTATAATAATTATACTTAATATCAATAATTATTGACGATACATTTCAAACAGCCATTAGTGGCTTAGACATAGATATTTCGCCGACACATCATAACAGCACATAATTCACCCTGATGGAAGCTGTGGTTTTTAACTGCGCGAGGTCTACTGTTCACAGAACTACTAGTTATTTTTCCAACTGAATAGTTCAACAAATTCTTTCGAGAGACATCAAAGGAAAATGCAAGGTGCTGCATTGTGATAAAGTTACGTTCGGCAGACGCCAGTGTGTTTTTTCGATGAAAATGGAAAAATATGCAACAGAAGCTCTGGCATCCAATTATATAATATTTTACCTGATTTCATGAGGAGTATGAATGAACGCAACTTCAGATCTCATCGAAAGTTTTGAAGATTGATTTCTCTAAAAGTGCTTTTTACTCAAAGGAATAGTATATTCAACATTACTTCACATGAATGGTATAATGTTTTCTTTCCCTGTGTGTTGTATATTTGTTACTGTGGGCTGTGTATTTTTTGTTCGACCATTTAGATTTTTTGACAAGTTCCAGATCCCCCTGATTTAGGTGAGCAGTGAATGCTATTCAATCTATCTATCTATCTATGCATGTAACTGGTTCATGAATTTGAAACATGAAACACCATTATGTAATGCACTTATCAAATGCAGTCCCAAAATAAGCACTACCAAATGCACTTCCAACTGGACAGTTGGGTTAAGCAAGCTTGAAGTTAGTTGAAGGCTAGCTGACATTCCCCTACACTTATGGAGGCTTATAACATTAATCCATTGTACCTTGTTGTTCAATATTGTTTTTTCTCTATAATTAAACAAAATAAAATAATTGTTCTCTCCACAGATGCAAATCTTAAACCACAACCACATCTGCAAAGAAAATTAGTTGTAAATAGGCTATAATAGGACATGGTTGACGGGATCAATTCTACTTACTTATTATAATATTCACTCTATAGTATTCACTGATTTTCCAGATTTGAATGGAATAAAAAGCTTTTCAAAAAGACAGAATATAGGTTCAAAGTTTCGATCAGTGATTTACTTGTCAAGTGATCAAATTGACTATATTGATTGTTTTTCATAGAGGGATAAACTGAGAAATAATAAATACAAGTTTTATAAAAATTGTTCTGTATTAAAAATTTGCCTGAAAACAAAATTATCAAAATAATCTATCACTTTTAAACAAAGTAGGCTATATATATATATATATATATATATATATATATATATATATATATATATATATATATATATATATCTATATATATATATATATATAGATATATATATATATAGCCATGACATATATATAGACATGCTATGTCTATATATATATATATATATATATGACAACCATACCATATGACCATATGACATGCTATGTCTATATATATATATGACAACCATATCATATGACATATGATGATATGGCTATATATATATATATATATATACAATAATAATGTAACGTTGATACAATAATAATGTAACATGCTATGTCTATATATATATATATATGACAACCATATCATATGACCATATGATGATATGGCTATATATATATATAATATATATATATATATATATATATATATATATATATATAGCCATATCATCATATGGTCATATGATATGGTTGTCATATATATATATATATATAGACATAGCATGTTACATTATTATTGTATCAACGGTAAATAATACTATTAATTCTATTAATACTATTAAACTATTATCCTACATATGAATATACGTAGTATGAAAAAAAATTTCGATGAATTATCTCTCGTCCTTCAAAATTGTAAAACCTCCTACCATTTAATTATACTATCTGAAACATGGGCTTTAAATGAGCACGAGTTTTCTTTCAATTTGAACGGATATTCAGTTATAAATTCACCTGCCAAATTTAATAAATGTGATGGAGTTTGTGTGTTTATTAAGGATAATCTAAATGCTGAAATTTTAAGCAATGATATTGCTTCTGCAAATTCAATCATTCTTGAAATTAGTGTACCACAGATGAAAGAAAATATCACACTGATAGCTATATATAGACCTCCATCATTATCGGTTGAATCGTTTGTTGAGGATCTTGGCTCATGTCTAGAAGAACTCAAAAATAAAAGAAACATAATACTAGCCGGTGACATAAATATTAACCTCGATCAAAACACAAATTCTGTGAATGAGTACTGTAGCTTGTTACATATGAATGGTCTAAAATCGTATATAAATAAACCGACAAGAGTACAAAATCAATCAGTGGCAACTCTTGATCACATATTCCATAAAGACAAAACGTCAAATTACAAGGATGTTGTAGGTGTAATTTTCAAGACTAGCATCACTGATCATTGTGCGACTGGTCTTTTTCTGGGTATCTCAGATCACATACATATAGCCCCCACAAACTGTAGAGAGTATACTGAAAAAATAGACTACTCAAAACTAATTACAAATCTGCAAACTGAATCTTGGCAGGATATATCTGATTGTAATAACCTGCAAAACTTGACACCTAATTTCATCAACAAATTAAATAATCATATCAATAATTCAAAAACAAAAATAAAATTGAACCACAGACAAAAACCTTTAAAAAACTGGATTACTGCAAACTTAGTAAACTGTATAAGAACTAGAGATGGAATGCATAAAAAACTGACAAAACAACCTAATAATCTTGACTTGAAATTGCAATACACTAGATATAGAAACGTATTGAGAAATCTTATAAAGCAGGCTAAGCAGAACTATTTTAAAAACAAGATAACACAAAATAAAACAAACAGCAAGAAACTCTGGAATTGTATAGATGAGCTGTTGGACAAAGAAAAGAAAACCACTGATGTAAACATTGAACCTAGTGTCTTGAATAATTATTTTGCAGAGGTTGGCAAGTCGCATGCAGAAAAGATAAGAAACTCCAATATTGATATTCATTTCCCTGAAACAATTGTCAACTCACCAAAGTCTTTTTTCTGGTTTTCAACAAATGAATGTGAGGTAATTAAAACAATATGTACATTAAAAAATAGCTCTTCACCTGGTATTGATAATATAAGTAATTTTTGTTTGAAAAATATATCCAGTTTCATTGCTAGTCCATTGTCCTTCATAATAAATAAGTGTTTTGAACAGGGATACTTCCCAGAGGAGTTCAAAATTGCTAGAGTCGTACCTCTTCACAAGGGTGGAATTAAAAATGATCCTAGTAATTATCGACCGATTAGCCTACTTAGTAGCCTGTCTAAGGTAATGGAGAAAATAATAAAAACAAGAATTGTAGAATACCTAGATAAATTCAATATTATACATAAAAATCAGTATGGCTTCCAAACCGGCAAGAGTACACAAGATGCTATATTACACCTGGTAGACATAGTGACAGATAACTTTAATAACAATAAAAAAACTCTTACAGTGCTGCTGGACCTGGCAAAGGCTTTCGACACAATTCCACACAAAAATTTGTTGAACAAACTGAAAAATATAGGAATTCGTGGCAAGGCATTAGATTTGTTCAAACACTACCTAAAAGACAGAACACAAATCAAATCAATAGGAAGCAAGTCTGATCAGGTGCATTTGTCGGAATATGGGGTACCCCAGGGAACTGTGTTGTCTCCAATATTGTTCCTGGTGTATATGAATGATTTGCTCAAACTTAATTCTGAAAATAGAACAATTATTTCATTTGCTGATGATACCATTGTGACTTTCTCGGGTTCTACATGGGAGGAGGTGAGAGATTTGGCAATGAAAGGGTTGAAGACGGTCAAGACATGGTTGGATATCCATACACTCACATTGAACCATAAAAAAAGTTCATTCATAGCTTTTTCCCCTACTGCCGGATCACAACCAACAAATTTAAGATTGCAAATTCATGATGCATCATGCAATTTGCCTGCTGCGCTGGATCATTGTCAGTGCCCAATGATTGATAAGGTGGACCATGCCAGGTATCTGGGTGTTATAATTGATTCTCATCTTAGATGGAATTATCATATTGATGACAAATGCAAAAAATTGAAATACCTCATTTTCAGATTCTACAAAATCAATTTGATAAACGACATAGAAATAACTAAATTAATTTATATAGCGTATGTACAATCTATTCTACTGTATGAGATTCTGGCGTGGGGGGGAGCCACGGGCTGTCATATGAACAAAATTTTTGTAATGCAGAAGCACATAATAAGGGCAGCTTTGGGTAAACCTAGACTCTATCCAAGTAGTGAGCTTTTTCGGGAATTGGGAGTACTTTCAGACTAGAAATACGAGATACACCATACAACCTACGAGGCATAACGATAAACCGGCAAAGGGTAGACTTAGATGTATGCAGGAAACAATTCAAATACAGAATGAATAAAATTATGCGTTTAGTTCCAATGAGAATAGTAGAGATGAGCTGCAAAAAATATCACACTAGAGAATTTGATGATTGGTTGAAAGCAAATACTATATTGTAATCCTTAAAACAGTAACCCTATCCAACAATATTTGCTTCAAACTAAAAAGTGAGCTGCCATCTTGAAGAATAAAAAAATTTAAATAAATGAATAACTGATTTCTATAAATTGAGCTGAATTTCAATCCGGGAAAAAAAATAAATACGAGAATAAATCATCTAAACTTCAGTGTATTTGCTGTTATCATATTGATTTACATTTTCTTCAATCTAGAAAATTTTATGAAAACAGGAAATATTATTTCATGATAGAAAATAAATACAGTATACAAAAACAAATAGAGTTTTAGGGTTTCTGCAGATCACCATCAGAAATAAAAATAAAATAAATGAGGGGAAATAATAAAGGGAGAGTATATCCCTACATTTTTACAATAAATTCCCCTACAAGGTCGATTATTGTTATGTAATGTCTACTGCTTCACTATTGTTATATATATATATATACATATATATATATATGTTGTTCTAATGTAGAAGTTATATCATTCTGACTCAGGTTTATGCTACAAGAAGATTATCATTGTGATATGCCATTGTTACTTCTGGTTCTGTTTTTATAATTAATATACTCAAAAAATTTACGGTATTGTATTTTTCATCATTGTAAAAAATAAGCACAACTCGCACTCCGCGCTCAGATTTTTCTTTGCGGGTGCTATTTTTCCGTAAATAATTAGTTTTTTATGGAAATTGACAAAATTAAATATCATTTGCATATTTTATGTAGTATTGAAAAGCAGTAGTAATCTACTTAATTGCTTCTTAAATTTCATATTTCTTTGATAAATGATTCTTCTTAACTAAGTAGGAAATATACAGCCATCTATTATAGAGATATTCAGTTGTCAAGAATCAATTAGTACTCAAAGAAAAATCATGTGTGTAGGCCTACTGGCCTAATTATACTAGTGAAATATTAAAAGAAAGATTAATTATTAGTAAGATGATGAATAATAAAGATCAATTATAATGGGAATTATTGATTACACAAAAAATATGAGTACACATTTCAATTTTATTATTATTATTAGCTTATGGCTTTGAAGGGCGGGGAGACCCAAGGATTGTTCCACCTCGCCGTATGTAGTACAAAGTAAGGGGTTGTAATATTACATTTTTCTTCTCACATTGGAATCGAATCTTCAATTCGAGATCTATGGAACTTTATAGTAAATGTCAGAGTTATCAATAGACGGATAAACTTTTTGATGGAGAATTTATTATCGTAAATGTTTGTTGCATTGTTCCATAATGTCACCGAGGCAGGGTTAACAAATTACTGGATAAACAGTTTATTTAAATAGAATATATATAAAAAATTTTAAAATAACATTTTCAAAATAAAGTTTTATTGAGAACGGATGTAGAATATGAATTCTAAACTTGTAAATTATAATATTTTGGTGACGTGTCTATAATGTTGAAGGCATTGTCTTCGTGACTGGCAACTTGTGTTTTTTTCCTGTTCGATCTTCTTCTGAAAAACATGGCTGGCTGTTGCTTGTATAATTTTGTGCTCTGAGTTATTGTCTGTTTAAATGAATTTATTAATGTTTTAGATTGAAGTTTATATAAATGTTTGTGCAAAATTCGCTATTAGTGTAGTAAAGCCAATAGCCACTGTGTTTCAACTGTAAACTAGATAAGTATTTTAGTTCGTAGTTACTTGAAATCATTAGGCTTGTAAGTTATTGTTCTTTGTATATTTCTGTGTTTTGCCAAAATTTTCATCTGAAGATTATAAGTTAAATTGCTCTGAAAACTGGATTTCTCATTCATAGGCAATAGATCCATTCACAGTTTATCAAGAATCTATTTTATTGGAGCCGACAACTTTCCTTAGGTGATAGGTGTTAAATGCTAATCCAACCGTTTAAGGGAAAAATTGATACCACGGCAAATGTTACCCCTGTGGTGGGACAGAATTACAAAAATAAATATGTCCCAAATGGTACACCATGAAATCCCTGGTTATAGAAATTATGTTTAGGTTAGATGTCTTGATAGGTTGTGAATGGTTTACTGCTGAGTGGGAGGTCAGTTCAAGAGAGATCAAGTCCTAATGAATATATTATCTGTGCAGACTAGCAAAATGGCATACAATATGAAAAATATTAAAATTGATGATGAATTAATAGCTGCCTTAACACAACTGTTTGATAAGCAAGATGCTAAGTTAGACCAAATGTTTGAAAATCAAAATGCTATGTTTAATGCTAGGTTTGATGAGATGAAGCAAGAATTTGCTAGCATTAGACTAGAGCAGGCTAGTATAAAACCTTCTATTGAAAAATGCAAATGAAACAGTGAAAGATAATCATGAAGATGAAAACAAATTGAAGCAGGATGATAGTAGTGTTAAGTTACAAGATCAACTCATTCAAGTTTCTGACAATGTAGGCCAAGTTACTGTTGTTGAAAAAGTCAACCCTAGTGAGCTAGTAGAATTGAATAAAGAAGTAGGTAGGGAGTTGTCTTCACTGAAAGTCAACTATCATGAAAGTAATATTGCTACATTGAAGGTTAGGAAAACTATAAGTAAAGTGAATGATTACATGAGACAGGTTTCTGTGGAGGTTAGAAACAATGTGAACAAAATGAATGTTGCTTTGAGTCAAGTTGATGAGTTCAACTTTCAACTGAGAATTGAAAAGGTGTATGCTATGCATTCTCAAGTGTACATGACGAACTTTTGTAGGCAAAACTGCTTGGTTGAAACAAATGAACCCATGAATAAAATCATGCTATTGAAGAAAACAAAACGCAAAGTTTCCATTGATGTATTAGTATTCAAAGGTTGTTTCAAGTTGCTTATTTACAAGATGATGACAGTGAATCACATGATGAAAGGGTATTCCCCAACACACAATGATTAGGAATCCTGTGTCATGCCGGGATTCAGAATAGCAATGACCGTACGTATGGTAAGAGTCCATAATTGTATCTTTTTTCTTTCCTGTAGCCTATTTTCTTGGCCCTTAATCTTTTCAATTTTCGATTCTTTCCTGTCTTTGTGTAATATTCAGTAAATTTCTTCTATGAAGCATATCTTAACCAATCTTGTCCATAGTCATTTAAATTTGTATTTTTTCTGAAATAATATTAGAAGTTGAAATAGTAGCTTATTTTCCTAATCTTTAAATTGTTGATAAAACTTAACTTTTCTAAAATCTATCCATTGTTGTGTAAATAATTGTTTGCTTGCGGTATATTTTTTCATCATGTATTACATATTTTAATCATGTCTATTTTTTTTAGGTATCATATTAGGTAGTTAGGTTTTTCAGAGCAATTATGTCCCATGTTCTCATCTTTCATTGCATATCGTGCCATAAGCCATATGTAATTAGGTTATAGTTTTCTTCTGGGCTTTTAACCCATTTTGCATTTTATTTTTTCTTTGCTGTCCAATACTTTGGATTTTTGGTAGACAAGTAGGTGTGATTTTTTTTAGAGGTGTGGGCGTGAACCACATATGGCTGGACTCGATTATCTGACCTACTTGTTTGCGATATAAAAACCTTATGACTGCAACAACAAATGTTTGTAAAACCTTTTGCATACTTTTGTTTTTGTGGTCCGATACTAGAGTCTGCTATCACATTGCCTTACAGACATCTAGGAACTTTCCACCCAGTCACAATAGTCAACATTTTTTTTTCCTTCACCAGTTGTTTTTGTGGGAGTGATAGCTCACAATTATAACAAATTAGAGTCATACTTGGAATTTACAAAATTCCATAGTAGTATATTTTATTAAATATACTTCCTCATGAAAGTTCAGTACTGACATGTAGGATAGGCTCTAATTAATCTTTCTCTTCTTTGTATTGTTTTAGGGAATTTATTTACCCATTTTCTTTTCTCTTGTTTGTATTTTTTAGGGAACTTATTTACCCAGTATTTCATCTTGATCATCTTTGTATCATAATCTTGAAATGTTTATACTTATTATACAGTCTTTAAATTTTAAATTATTTTAAAAATAATTGGTTTAATTTAAAACGTTGTGTTATATTATCAATTGAAATGAGTTAAAGGCTAAAATTTTTCTAAAGTGTTTTGTAATTGATATTTTTTTTTAAATTTTAAAACTGTTTGTTCTATAAATTTTGATATGATTGATTATCGTTTGAAATGGATGCTGGAGTGTATGTAGAATTTTTAGTGGGGTTTGTTGATTAGAATTTTGCTGGTATGTGATTGTTTTTTGAGATGGAAACCCATTATTGCCTAAAGAAGGAATAACAGAGGTTATGACTTAGAGAGGCAGTAATGAGATAATATTTTTTGTGTTGATTACTTATGTTGATTGCCATAGATGCAAGATAATGATTATAATGTTGATTGCCATAGATGCAAAATGATGATTAATTATGAATATTGTTTGCCTTTGAAGCAAAATATTATTGATGTTTTGAATGATTTCTTGTTTAATGTTTGATAGTAAAGTTTTGTCATGAAATGTAGTTTGTGTTTAGAACATTGAAGAGTCGAAATAAACTATAGTATCCAACAAACGATGATTAATAATATTAAATAATTTGCTTTTTATACAATTTTTGAACAAAATTAAAACTAAATAATTTTGAAACCCTGAATGATAAATCATAAATGTGAAATGAACATGCTATAAATGAATGTTATATTAAATAATAATGAAATGCCAATATATTATGAAATGATTGAATAGAAGACCAAATGTCTGAAATTATTGAAATATGTATTGAAATTAAATTTTTGTTGTGTTGTTATGATGTTTGTTTTTTACAATTTTGATAATGATACAGGGTGTTATGAAATTCTATTTCTATTTTGAAGAATGGATTAAAATGTTGATATTTGAACAGTGAATAAATGAATTTTTTTAAATTTATCATTGATATGTCCATATTTCACAATTTATGTATTGCTGACTGTATAATAAGATGTTAACAAATTTCAATTTTATATATATTTAAAATAATTTTTATGTGTATTAGATTGTATTGATAGCCTAATCAAAGTTTTTCTTTTTAGTTTATAAGTATTTTAAGATAACAGGTACAGCACAGACATTAACATTGAAATAGTTATCATGTGAATCTCGAAATCAGTAACAAGTGAACGCCATGAAGAGTGTTAAGAACATTTGGGTGATTTTCGAACTAGTGTGACATAACTACGCCAATATCTACGCCAAAATCTACGCTGCAGCCTACACCAATAACTACGCCAATGTCAACACCAATAACTATGCCAAAATCTACGCCGATGCCTGTGCTGATGTCAACGCCAATATCTACGCCGATGCCTGCGCCGAAGCCAATATCTGCGCCAATGCTGATGCCAAAATCTGCGCCAATGCTGATGCCAACAACAAAAATCAATGCCAATGCCTGCGCCAATGCCAATAGCTACGCCAATGCCAAAATCTGTGCCAATGCCAACAACAAAAATCAATGCCAATAGCTACGCCAATGCCTGCGCCAATGCTGATGCCAACAACAACAATCAATGCCAATGCCTGCGCCAATGCCAATAGCTACGCCAATGCCAAAATCTGCGCCAATGCCAACAACAAAAATCAATGCCAATAGCTACGCCAATGCCTGCGCCAATGCTGATGCCAACACCAAAATCAACGCCGATGCCTGTGCTGATGTCAATAGCTACGCCAACGCCAATGCCAATATCAACGCCGATGCCAAAGCCGACACCAAAGCATACACCAATAGCAATGCCAATGCTTATTGCTGACTCTGTATCTCAAACTTCAACACTACTGCATTACCTGGAGGTAATTGCCATCCATGTTCACATTCACAACTTTGAACTCAGAAGAACAGTCACAGTATCATGAAAGAATTGATTCAAAAAATCCTCTCCTAAATTATTCCTGTATGCAGAACTCTAAACCTTGAAAGCTGAAAATATAAAAAAAAACCAAACCTTACCTAAATTAATCCTCACCTAAATTAATCCTGTATGCAGCGTCTATCTCTTTTCCAAAAAACAAATTACATTGTCATTTCAAGCCTGAAATGTACATTGTATAATTACAAATATGATACAAAATTTATGTGACTCTGTATTGAATTTGGAATGCAGCCGTCTACTACAAACATGAAGCAATGCTAACTGAGATGTCACCGGTATCAAGTTTGGAATGCAGCCGTCTACTACAAACATGAAGAAATGCTAACAGAGATGTCACCTGTATCGAGTTTGGTATGCAGCAGTCGACTACAAGTATCAGCCCAACACTACGTGCATCCAGATCAGCCCAACACTTAACGTCATCACATTGGAGTCACTAACTGAAAATCATACTGAGTGCCTTAACGGACTGTTTTCCAAAATGTGCATCAATAAAATCAACCACGGCAATAGTGAAAGAAATGAACATTTTTTGATTTATTGAAATTTTATGTGAAAATTAAATGTAACAATTCATCAATTCATTTAAAAAAAAAAAAATAATAATAATGATAATTTTTTTTATTTCAACATACTAAAATTTTTTTTTATGCAATAAAAATTAAATTTTTCTATCTATTAAATTTATGTGCAATTTTCAAAAAAAAAAAAAACTATTCTTTACATATTAAACTTTCTGTTGAGATATTTTCTTTAAATTATAAAGCTAAATCAAAAGTAATATTGATATTCTATATTTTGAAATATTGTTTGGAAACATATAACAAACGCTATTGATGAATTTTTATAATAATTTTCAATTATAGGGTGACATGTATTGTTTTTCTAGAAAAAATTGTTACTGTTCTCAAATTTAAATTTCAACAATTTTCATTAGGGTCAATGTAAATTTTTTCTTTGAATTTTCAAACAGTAAAATTTTTTTTATGTCAAGAGGGGGGTATTTGTAATATTACATTTTTCTTCTCACATTGGAATCGAATCTTCAATTCGAGATCTATGGAACTTTATAGTAAATGTCAGAGTTATCAATAGACGGATAAACTTTTTGATGGAGAATTTATTATCGTAAATGTTTGTTGCATTGTTCCATAATGTCACCGAGGCAGGGTTAACAAATTACTGGATAAACAGTTTATTTAAATAGAATATATATAAAAAATTTTAAAATAACATTTTCAAAATAAAGTTTTATTGAGAACGGATGTAGAATATGAATTCTAAACTTGTAAATTATAATATTTTGGTGACGTGTCTATAATGTTGAAGGCGTTGTCTTCGTGACTGGCAACTTGTGTTTTTTTCCTGTTCGATCTTCTTCTGAAAAACATGGCTGGCTGTTGCTTGTATAATTTTGTGCTCTGAGTTATTGTCTGTTTAAATGAATTTATTAATGTTTTAGATTGAAGTTTATATAATTTTTTGTGCAAAATTCGCTATTAGTGTAGTAAAGCCAATAGCCACTGTGTTTCAACTGTAAACTAGATAAGTATTTTAGTTCGTAGTTACTTGAAATCATTAGGCTTGTAAGTTATTGTTCTTTGTATATTTCTGTGTTTTGCCAAAATTTTCATCTGAAGATTATAAGTTAAATTGCTCTGAAAACTGGATTTCTCATTCATAGGCAATAGATCCATTCACAGTTTATCAAGAATCTATTTTATTGGAGCCGACAACTTTCCTTAGGTGATAGGTGTTAAATGCTAATCCAACCGTTTAAGGAAAAATTGGTAGCACGGCAGGGTTAACCAGACACTATTATAGGAAGCTATAACTTGAAATTTACACTTTTCCCTTCGAAAAGTGAAAATCAATAAATTAACTTAATAGAGTCTTTCTTGAAAACTTCCAATCCAAGACAAAAAATTTTATGTACAGTATTATATTTTACAATAAAAATCAAATCTACTACTAGCTTAAGTAGGCTACTCGAATGTAGAATGCTAGTACAATGCTTTTATTCTTGTACCTACTATAATTTTCCATATAAAAATTTTATGTACAGTATTATATTTTACAGTAAAAATCAAATCTACTACTAGCTTAAGTAGGCTACTCGAATGTAGAATGCTAGTAGAATGCTTTTATTCTTGTACCTATTATAATTTTTCATATAAATATTTTATGTACAGTATTATATTTTACAATAAAAATCAAATCTACTACTAGCTTAAGTAGGCTACTCGAATGTAGGATGCTAGTAGAATGCTTTTATTCTTGTACCTATTATAATTTTTCATATGAATATTTTGTGTACAGTATTATATTTTACAATAAAAATCAAATCTACTACTAGCTTAAGTAGGCTACTCGAATGTAGAAGGCTAGTAGAATGCTTTTATTCTTGTACCTATAATAATTTTTCATATTATCGTTTGCATTATTCTACTATGTTGAAAAATTGTGTGCTCTGTTTTTTCTCAATAATTTGAAATTTGAGTTTTTAATTCTACAAATAATTTGATATGAGCTCATTTATAAGGTATTTAATGAAATATGATATTTTTCTATTGTATTGGCTCAAAGAGCATGAAATTGAGAATGAGATGAAGTTAAAGTGAGCTTTGTAGAATAAACACAACATTCAAATATTTGGATCCTGAATATAAGAGTTTGGTACATTTTGTAAAGTACTGCTAAAATTTGCAGGCTGTAGAGTCGATTAAATTAATTCTTTTACACAGCTGTGCACAAGAAAGGTGGGCAGGTACCCGTCTTTTATATTCAGAGCTGCAGTGATAAGTGTCATATCCAGCTTTACTGGATATTGGAATGCAAAGGATTCAAATTTTCCTGAAGTCATGACAGAACATGTGAACAAAATGCAACTCTGATAACTTCTGATAACTCTGATACGAAGTGGCATTGAGGCGCGACTTGCACACTCGCGTACATTACATTTTAAATAGATACGCGTTTGGTCGCTGGAGGTCACCCGATAGAAAAATCCATCGTCAATATGATATAATGTAGTATTGCGGAGCGTTACGATTTCCTTGATCAATTCCATGTCGACTGAATGTGTTTTGTCAACTATTGAACTCGCAACGCAAACGCACAGGTAGCATCCTCGTAGAGGGGAGGCAAACAATACTGAACAAAAATCTATTTTTTCCAGGAAGGGTACAATATAGAAAACACATGTTAAATATTTCCTGCCGCCAAAGTGCAGTACTTTATACCTGGCAATAGAATTTTTAGAAAAAGAAGCATTTGGTTAACTTTGGTTTTACGCTTCAATGAACATAGTCTATGAGCAGGGTAGTTCTACCTGGACACCACCGATGACAAATTGACCGGGCTTTCCAGAAGTATCTAACGGGAAGCATTTGCTTTGTTTCATGGAAGCAAGGCATTGTAATACTGAATGAGTATTTATAGTTCTATAAAGCAAGGCCTTTTGGTTCTAATACCCGAGACGTCAGTCTGCAGATTGTTGTTATGGAATGCAGAAAACTTCTTTCACCACCCTTAGACAATAAATGCTGTTTCAAAAGATTGAAAAGATAGCATGCCGCTTCCAAAATCTATGGATATGGTTTATGTACATATGGTTTATATATATATATATTATATATATATATATATATATATATATATATATATATATATATATATATATATATATAATATAATATACATATATATATATGTGAGTGTAGCGTAAGGGACACACTATTATTCCTCACCCACCATATAGCATAAATATAATATATCGAACTCTGTCACTCCCACTCAACCACATCACTCTCTTACACATACCCTTTCCTTCGGGCTCACTCTCTCTCACTCTCTCTCTCTCTCTCTCTCTCTCACACATGATAATGAATTGAAACGCAGATTTCTTTCTTTGACACTAATATCATGCTTTAGTTAGATCAATAATGTTTCAATTGCCATCTAAATCTAGGTGAACTATTTGTAACACATAAACTAATAATTAAAACCACCCTAAATAAACCTTGATTAGTCCCAACCGATATGGTCTACAGTAACTTTAAGGACATGACAATAAGACAATAATTGTGGGTTGGAAACGTAATTTTGAATATTTATTATAATAAAATATAATCCCATTTTTCTGGTGCTCCAAACTCGTTATTTAATAATAAACCTACAGTTTAAGAGCCATCACTGATAAATATGTCACTTAGTACCGTATAAATACAGAAGAACAAAAATCATAAACCTTATTCCGGGACACTTTCTCATTAATTCTTAATTCTCGTATAGCCTATGTGTGTGATAAACGAAATTTGAATTTGAAATCACAACATTTTTTGAAAAACATACAGTTTTGAATTACGTGCTTATTCTACGAAAATTGAAACCCCTTTCTTAGCTGGCGTCTAGGAATAAGAAATATATTGACCGATAAATACAAACAATTTGGATGTAGATTAGGCGAATAGGCCTTGTCTAAAGGATTCAGCTTATAGTCTGTTATACAATAAATGAGCAATTCAATTCATAACATCTTAGTAGTCATCTTATGAATAGTGTAATCATTCATCAAATCAGTCTTATCAAGTCATAATTATCATCACCCAGTACAATTGAATAAATTAAGTCATACATTGAAAAAAGACATAAACTATTTATAAACTCACAGCACTGAATATCACATTTTCAACAATTTGAAAGTAATTTACGGAACAATAAGCATTTTCATTCAGAATTAGATTTAGTGCGTTTTTTAATTTATTCAGAGGCAAGTTTCTTCTAATATAAGATAAAGGCAGATTATTGAACATGGAGTACACTAGATAGGAATAAATTTCAAGCTCTTACTCAATCTGACATTAGGAGTTACAATACTCTAGTAGTCCAGATAACAGTAGACCTCACTGAACATCCTTTGCAATGTGGTAACGAGAATATTCAGCCATCTACTAGAAATGCTATCTACTAGGAATTAAGTCATTGTAATAATATCAGGGCTTTTTTAAAATGTTTGCCAATGGCCCCACTAAGAAATCTGATCAGGCTGGTTGGAGACTTCCAATCAACCATACATTACATTACGTTACATTACATTACCAGGGCTACCAGACATTGTTTTGCAGTAGTCGTACTATATCATAATGGAAAAAGTAGAACTTTGATATGAAAGTAATGAACTCACTCCGCTACAAATAAAATCTATTGGTGTGCTAATCTAAATGTTGCACTACTTCAATCCTGTAAAAATGAATACCAGTATAATACTTATTCTGAATTGATGGGATCCCAAGTCCCATTGCGCTTATGATAATTTCAAATGTTACTTTATTAACTCAGTAAGTTCAGAAAGTTATTGCTCAGTTGAATCAGAGCTACGATTAAAAATATGATTTGGGAATTATCAAGTGGCACTTTTTGTTTTTCACTGGGATTTTCATTTTGTAACATGTAGAGACGCTTGTAGAACAACAATCTGTTAAATTTTTTATGGGAAAGATTTCATGAGGAAAATGAAGTTTTTCATTGACATTATCATCCGTAACTCGGAACGCCATGATAAATCTTGGCATCTAAAGCTGCGTTTACACCAAAGTTATTAACGAAATGTTAATAACTTAATACTCACAGATTATTATAGATTGAACGGCACATGAAAAACACATATGTTCATCATGTGTATGATAAGTTATGTTCAATCAATAGAATCTATAGAATCTATTGGTGTTGACGCAGCTTTACTCTGTGACTGTCTGGAGCTAATATTATATCAATTTGAATTTACAATTCGAGACCGCAGCTCGAAAAAAGAAGAGATGATTAGCTCATAATATCGGGGACCGAGCTTCGCTCAGGAGTACAAAAGCATAAACAATTTATTACGAAAGAAGGAATTATAATGAAAAACCATTTTGGCCATGTGGTTTTTAAGAAGCGGTGATGAATAGGTCAGTGGTAGGCTATTTGGCTTTTATATATTCCATTTCATATTCATATTGATTATTCTTTCGGGTTGAAGGTTATATGTATACGTATTAGATATATTGGAATAGTTATCTTGGAGTTTGGTAGAAATATATTACATTTGCATAGAACTCAATTTATTTATTTATTTAAGTTATCTTCTATCCAATTCTAATAGGTTACCAACCCATCCCTATCTTATATGATTAACCTTCAATCATAATCATACTCCTGCATGATTAAAAAACAGCAGACATTCAATTTACTAGAACAAAAATAATGGAGTGCCTTCAAGTTCAGATGTAGGCAACACGCCTAACTTCTTCCTACATTCGCTACCTTGTCTCTATGACACTGACCTTGCTTCTGTGAAACATCTTGTTCCAGTGGGAACTTGCTTCTGTGAGACTGCCATTTATAGCGCTACTACTTTGGACGGAGACCTTGTCTCTATGAAACTGCTTGTCTCTGTGGGAACTTGTTCCTGTGAGACTGCCATTTATAGAAATACTTGCTCCGGTGAAACTTGTCTCTGTGACACTAATATCGTTCAAAACCACTATTGTCTCTGTGAGAACTTGTCTCTGTGAAACATCCCCGTCAAAACAGCTGTTCTACAGATGAAATATCTCGACCATGTATTCTTTTTATGAACTGCGCTACCTACCTACCTCATGCACGAGAAGGAGGATACTAAGTCCATTTCCCAAGGATGGGGTGGACCCCCCATTGGTTCCCTAGAAAGGAAACTCATGCCAGTTGATAGAGCTGATAAATAACTATACAGGGTATGAATTTGAAAAAAATCGGTCAAGTTATATTTGAGGAAATCGTGAAAAACATGGTCTTTTAGTCATTATCCGCCATTTTTCTCACGAATATTACGGAGCTCATGAGATTTTCCTAGAAATGAGACTCATGCCAGTTGATAGGGCATCCTATATACCATATCCATGGTATAAATTTGAAGAAAATCGTTAGAGCCGTTTTCAAGAAAACCGTGAAAAACATGGATTTTTAGTCATTATCCGCTATTTTTCTCAAGAATATTACGGAGCTCCTGAAATTTTTCCAGAAATGAGACTCATGTCAGTTGATAGGGCTTATAAATAGCTATCCATGGTATAAATTTGAAGAAAATCGTTAGAGCCGTTTTCGAGAAAAACGTGAAAAACATGGTTTTTTAGTAATTATCAGCCATTTTTTCCGCCATATTGAATTGAATAGGGCAAGGAAAGTGAAAAGGTTCGAAGAGTGCATGTTCAAAATTTGAAGCTGATCAATCAACTGTTTCTAAAGTTATTGTGGTACATTCAAACAAACAAACAAACCCACAGACTGGCAACAACTTTGAACTTGAGTAAAAAGTAAGAGCTTGCTAACGCTCGTTCAATAGATATTATTGAGAGAACATCGGGCAAGAAAAAGAACCATGTTGGAAGCAAATAACTTGAAGGACTCAAACTATTTCAGTGTAGGGGATTGCATATTTCACAAGAGAGTGTGTTGCTGAGGGAGATAGGCATATAGTGAGAAATTGAAGAAGAGAGGATTTAATTTAATTGCTGCTTTAGTTTTTTTTGCACAGCCGGCCCTCTCTCACATTCAACCATCAACCCTCCAGTACGATGCTACATCAACTATGTTATTCAATCCTACTCAATGGAATGGGGGAATTCACAATATTACAAGCAAGAGTTGATATAGTGAGGTCCACGTTATAATGACAGTATTTGATCAACTTTGGTTTTGCTATCCTTGTCAATCATTTGACAAAGCCGGTAGTACTATCCTTTTCTAGGTCCACAACGATGCCAATTATGTTTTTGACCGTGTAGAAATATAATTAATTAATGCAGAGAAACGGCATCGCTATTCTTCTATCTTTATCCACTGTCATTATAACGTGGACCTCACTATAGTAATAAATATAATTGACACAAAAAATTTACAAATGAAGGCATGGGAAAGTCAAATTTAAGAGAGGTAGGAGATAATAATTTATGTCTGAAGCATTGTATGGAATAATAACAAAACCCTGATGGAAAAGAAAGGAGAGTAGTATTAAAGTTATTTGTGTAACTAGTGCGCAAAGTGACAGTTTGCTGCACCGAAAGAAACGTTTACGCCCGAGCCGTAGGCGAGGGCGGAATGGCTTCTTGAGTGCAGCAGAGGAACTTTGTGCACGTATTTCACATTTAATTTTTCCTACAGTTACCATTGAATATGAGAAGTGGTTGATTGAATGATTATGGGTAAAATGATGGCTGAAATCCATCAAATGTTTGTGTGTGTGTGTGATGCTGTTATTAATAGCAACTTGTAACATATTTAAATCTGGGTAGATGAAAAGCCCTAACAGAAATAGTAATAGGTCTAAAAATAAAGTAATTGGCTAATATCGCCAAGCAGATAATAATCAAGATAAGATAGCATCAGCTTGTTCTGGCTAAATGGTACAAGAACTTAAAAAGGATTTGAAGAAAGTTTACTACTCATAAATATATTATTTATAAAATATTTGAAGATTGAGGTTAGGTAGATGTATTCACAGATCGGTGACCTAGAGATCGATCAAACCGAAGAACGTAGAATCTGACCAAAACCCCTTGGCAGAGCTTTATTGCATTCGGATGGTGTGCAATGTGAAAAACACCCGTCCACGTGGCTAATTATTAGTTAGCATGGAATTAATATTAATATATATAATATTAACTAGCATGCAAAGAGCATAAATAAAAACCAAATAAAAATAATTTAATGTATTCAGGAAATAAGAGTTACCAGGCGCATGAATACCTAATAAAATTTGCATGCACCAATAGTAAAACGGCAGTTAATAGGCGGCAACTGTAGGCCGATTCAAAAATATTTATATATATTTATATAAATGTACTAGTTTCGTGTAAAAATTTGTGTAATCTATGTTATCAATATGGCTCGAATGCAAAGAAATTATTAATCATATAATCTAAGCAATATTTGGCATTTTGTAAGATCTATTTGAATTTAATGGCGGAGGATTGAGATATTTAAATTTTATGCTAATTTGAAAGTCGGAAAGAGGATCTGTAAAACTTGAGAAGGAAGAACCAGCACTCGCCAGCCAGATGCCACCATAAGAGGACCCCAAATATTTTAGAGCGAAGTACCTTATTAATAATTTTGTAAAAGTTAAAGTTAAAGTAAATTATTAAATTTCTTAAAAGACTTCGTGATGCTATTGTGAAGCAGAAGTCATTTTTCATTTTTAATTAAATTTATAACCCCTTGGAGGAGACGATTCCGGCTACCATATTCCCGGACCACATGGAGTTGGATCGACATCGGCGGCTTACAAGAAGATTTTCGACACGTGAGTGATTTAAATTTGAATTTAGTGATGGGCGCCCTAGTGCTTCGAAATAATCTGATGATCAAAGCTAGCTCGCCGAAAGGGTTATTATAAATTAAGAAATTAATAAGAGTAATACTTGCGCAAGTAAAAATTAGTATTAAAGGTATTTAATTGAAAGAAAAATATAGATCAATATTTTAGAAATTTCTATTTAATCAAAGAAGTACGAAATCTAGGCTATCAAACGTATGCATACAATATTTAATTTTTGCAATACAATTTGCGATAATTTATCATAGTTCTAATTCACTAGATGAATGGCTCTACCTATTCCGTCAGGTGCCGAATCTTGCACCCTGAGATAAAAATATATATTCGATACAAATAAATCTACTAAATACTAGAGATTTTAATATATAGATATATTTGGATTATTAGTGGCTAATTTATCAAGCTGATCTTAGAGCACATATTTATGATTGAATTATCCAAGCAGACAAGTATTAGCAAGTACATGTCACAGCTACATGCCAAAGAATGCATATGATTTCAAGATAAAGGCACATGGTAATGATTCGTGCCATAAATCTAGAATATAAAGTTAGCCTGTGATATTTTTATTGATTTCAAATATTGTTCTATTTTTATATTATATTTTTTATCGCTCTATATATATTTTTTGCCTCGACTGATCTTTGCATTATTTATGTAATATATGTGTAAAATTTTCATGGTGTGCAATTTATTTTATATTCCTCATCTCTATAGTATAAGTATCATTTATATATATATATTTATTATTATTGAATTACAAGAGTTATTGGAGAAGCCCATATCTAGGCCTATCAAGATTTTTTAAGACTGAATACTATTAGAAAACCACGCCCTAATTATATTAAATCTCATGCTTTACCGACTGATGCCAAGCAGGAGGCTAATCGTTATTTTAATATAAAGAATAACGTGACACAAAGACATGTCGCCCAACGTGATAGGCCACGGATACAGCAGAAAGACATGTCGTGCCAACGTGGGACTGATGATGAGAGCCAAGCTCATTGAATAATTACTTGAAATTAGGTCAATAACCATAGTGAAAATTATAGATAACTTATACGAGTTGTGAGGAAAACTGGCGAAGGAATATTTGTATTACTTTTTGGGGAAACAAGAGCTTTAAATAGAGAGAAATTATATGTTTTAAAGAAAATTTTATATTATTAGTACTGTGAAAAATTACATGTTTATAGAGAGAGATTATATTTTATAAGCCTAAACTGCTATTACTTTCTAGTCAAAAATATATTAGGTGTTTAAGCCGGTTGGAAAATAAGTCGCAGCCTGTAAACTAGCCAAAAATAAATCAACAAAACATTGAGGGCGCTAGAGCATTGTAAAAAACTTAAGTATAAATACCTGGTTGTAAGAGTATCCAAACACTTTACACATCACTGTTCACTGTAAGTCCCGGTTGTGTCTCTTTTTTAAGCATTTTCGCTTATCATTTTTATCACTGTTTAATTAGCATTTATCACATTTGACATAATGAATCACACTCCCGCAAACTCTGAAGTTTCATATATGTACGGCGGTTGCACAGATCCCACTTTGTCGACTCCGAGCACATCAACCCCACCACGGTAGATGCCAATACGCCACGAGAAAGGGAACCAGGAAGCGTCGGGTCGATAGTTTCGATCCACCAGGTCTGCAACCTCTATCCTCCACTCGAATCGACGCCGCTGACACACCCTTGAATCAACGGATAGTAGAGATCAATTTGAAGGGGGCGAGGAGCAGTCTGCAGAACCCGCATCGCCGGAGGCCGAGTCACACCTGGGCAAACAGAGTATGTTTTCAACCACAGAACTAGATCCGCTTCAAAAGGTAATAATGGAACAAACGAGTAGCACTTTCAACATTATGTTACAAAAAACAATGGATAGTATGATGCAGGAAATTAAAAAGGAGATTGCTACAGTAAAAGAGGAAAATAAACAGACAGTGGAACAGGGTATGAAAGAGACCACAGGCGCTATAAAATCAGTAGAACAACGGTTGGATAATATGAAACTAAAGTAGAGAGTCATAGGGAAGAGTTAAAAGCAATGATAACCCTACAAAAAGAAAGTCAAGATAAAGTTACGGCAGGATTATCGGAAAGGTTAGATACGGTTACATGTGAACTCAATGAAAGGATAGACAACTAAATACACAAATCACTACACCTATTCAGGATATAACAAATAACATTAAGGCCGATTGCCACCAAGAAATCCACAAACAAATTACCGTTGCCAATCAAAACTTAACAACTACAGTTGACAAAAATATTAACAATATTAAAGAAATACAAAACAAACAGATTAATATGTCCACAAAAATGAACCAACTGCAAGGTAGCATCAATCAAAACACTGAAACCTGTAAAGCTTTAAATGGAACTCTACTAATTCAGAAATCCACTCTGACTCAACTAAATCAAGAAATAAACGCAAATAAAATTACACATAATAGTCAATGGCAGATCACACAGGAAAAAATAATAGCATTGGAAAATCATATTCAACAACAACCTCAAGGAATTCAAACAGACAACCTCAACGTACATAGTATATTACAAGGACTAGGAAAATTTGATAACACTGATCGCCATTTGCAACCTCAACCATTCATTGATCAGATAAAATTAGTACAAACTCTTGCACCTACCTCTTGGAATTTTTGGCGTCTCCGTTTGACTAATTTATTGATTGGCGAACCCCTGATGTTTTTTCGGAGTAGAGCCCATGAGTTTACATCATTGGATGAGTTTGTCGCTGTCTTCCTGGAACAGTATTGGAGCAGAAGTAAACAGTTGGACGTGCTAGCGGACATCATATCATGCGATTTCAACCCTAACTTAGACGGTGCATGTACCACTTTCGTCACTGCCATACAGTTTAAAAATTCTCAATTGAGCGAGCCCATTAATGAATCGGCATTAGCAAGCATTATTTTAAAGAAGCTACCGTATCAAGTTAGAATGGCACTCGCCACACAACCCATTACTGATTGTAAGCAGCTGATTAATCATTTATATGGCATACAGTCTGCAATGGCAATATCAACCCACCGCTCAGACCAGAGATACGCATCAAATCAGCATAATTCAAAATTTAATCCGCATAACAGCCAAAATTATGAACCGGTATCATATGATCGCTACCGATCTGCTCCCCAATTTGAACGCCGCTATGAGCACAGGCAAAATGGTAATTGGAATAATGAAAAATTTCAAAATCGTACAACCAACCACTATGCCCAGCAGAGCAATCGTAGGAATCACTATGATGGCCGTGATCGATTAAACTCACATAATAATCACACACAAAACAGTTACAACAGAAATTATAAACCACCACCTCAACAAGTAAGTACAAACTATACACTAGCACATGCAATAGGATTGAATCAACAAAAAACCCGGAACCCAGCACCCAACGACCCGCCACCAGATATACAGAAAACTACAGCTAATAAACCAGGACTATATGATACCCCCATATAACAAGCACAAGCTCAAATGAAACAAACCAAGAAAAGCAGGATATTTCAACGTCATACACCACATTCAGAAATGATTTACCGGAGACTTTGTTACAAGAAACACAAGATAACCCACCACCAGACACACAGAAGCCAATACAAGACAGCCTACCCTAAAACCGCCGCCAAACATGCAATTAAAAATCCTGCAAACCATCAATCCCTACTCGCCCTGTTCCCTACCGAAGATCCCTCACCGCCGAGAACACCAACACCCCAGATCAGCTATGATTGAAGAGTTAGTAAATACAGAAAAGATTGAAAATGTACCAGATCCGTGCACTGTACCTACAACCGCCTATCAAGGGACACCACCGAAGCGCACCAAGGACCAGGAGGATGACACCAGGGAGGACGGCATCCAGGACAAGAGGAGCGACCACCGCAAGGCCCGGAGACGGAGGCGCCCGAGGACACCCGACCGGCATCAGTACCGAGAAGACGGACTACATGACGGAAAGAGGAGCATGCATCGTAAGGCCCGGAGGCGGAAGAAGCGACGAAGGAGGAACCGCGCGCGCCGATGGAAGCCGCATGCACGCTTCAAGAGGCCAAGGAGGATACCGGATCGTCACCAGGAGGAAGGGACCGACGTCATGCATCCGCGGCACATACGCTTCAAGAGAGCCAATCAGCGATGTGACCGGAAAAATAGGCCAAAGGAATATGACAGAAACGGAACTGATAGGAATACTATGATTGATTCATGCGCGGATAATAATGGAATGAAGTACTCATGGAGATTGATGAAGGATAAACGGTGTCTAGGAAGAGTGAAAGAAATAAGAAATAATGTGAATAAAATTGAAGTACCTGGCTATATGTTGAGTGATTATATTGTTAAAAAGATGATAAATGTTTTGTTATGGTGTTTAATGTTTGTAATAATGGCTGTGATATTAATAAAAGAGTGTGTTGTAGATATGATGGAAAATATTGTATTGTTATTATTAAATGAATCTATGATTGATAATTGGAAAGTTAATATTATAAAAATGTTCATTGTTGTGGGCATAACGATTTATGACAAACTGAAATCAAGAATATTAAATGAGCATGAAAAGCAGGATGCATTAAGATTACAAGATGATTGGAAAAAGAATGGATTAAAAGGATATACCAGATACAAGGGCTTCAAATTTATGATGAAAAAATTATCAATAGGACAGCCTCACAAATCAACAGCAGATAACCTAGCCAGCCTACAACAGCCACAAGCAGAAAACCAAAAGATACGGGAAAGCCACGAAATTTCTACAAACCACATCACAGAATTTGAAATAAATATGATAAGAAGTCAAAGGAAAACAACACTATCAAGCCAATTACTAACCTTCCTTAATAAATTTAATATTGGTATAGGACCTCGTGGCAACAATCCAATGTTTTAATTCCTTCCAGCCGTTAGAAGCCTGCAATAAGGA
Source organism: Nilaparvata lugens (assembly GCF_014356525.2). Lineage (NCBI taxonomy): Eukaryota > Metazoa > Arthropoda > Insecta > Hemiptera > Delphacidae > Nilaparvata > Nilaparvata lugens. The sequence goes on along the minus strand of NC_052512.1, from coordinate 10,330,222 downwards.
AAAGAACAATTTTTAAATATGTAATTAAATTATATACATCAGATAAAAAAGGACACAAGCGGGGATAATAAAATTAAAATTTGTTAATTACCTTTTTAAGAGAAAAAATTGAGCAGTTAGGTTAGTTATGAAAGTCGATAGCAAATTCTGATGTAACATGTAACACTATGAATTGTAGAACAGCGAACAGCTGACCAAAGCCACCCAAATCAAATGAATGTAATATCTGTTGAACATATGTTTATAAAAAGAAGTACTGTACCCAAAGAGTTATTTATTATTGTTATTTATTATATTATTAATGTCGATATTTATTTATATGTTTTTATATTTATTACTTTTAATTATGCCACGTTTGTTACCTGAAAAGATTTAAAGTGAATACCAGTTACCAAAACCAAAGAGCCATTAGCAAAAGAAAGTATTGTACCTGATGTATAGAAAATTATTATATTAAGACCTAAGAAATACTATAAGATATAAGCCCAGAAGTTTATGAATCGAAATTATTGTCTAAAAGGAATCATTTATGAGAATTATGAAATGTGTGTAGTTAAGTTGGCAGCCCTGCAAGCGGCGAATTCAAAAATTACTGTGTTGTAAATGGTGTCAGGAGGAGTACGTTTAGAAGTTTATATTTATGATATTTTTATGTGTGTTGAGGAGGAGAATTTGTTATTGTTTTTGATAAAGGTATAAAGGAGATGCAGCAAATATGACTGCGAAATGTGATAGAAGTAGGAGAGTATAATTTATAAATAAAGTATAGTGTATATCAGTGTATTTGAAGGGTGGGTTTTCATTAAAAACATTGTGATTCTCAAATATTTTGAATTCAAACCCAGGGGCGCGTGTAACATATTAAATCTGGGTAGATGAAAAGCCCTAACAGAAATAGTAATAGGTCTAAAAATAAAGTAATTGGCTAATATCGCCAAGCAGATAATAATCAAGATAAGATAGCATCAGCTTGTTCTGGCTAAATGGTACAAGAACTTAAAAAGGATTTGAAGAAGTTTACTACTCATAAATATATTATTTATAAAATATTTGAAGATTGAGGTTAGTAGATGTATTCACAGATCGGTGACCTAGAGATCGATCAAACCGAAGAACGTAGAATCTGACCAAAACCCCTTGGCAGAGCTTTATTGCATTCGGATGGTGTGCAATGTGAAAAAACACCCGTCCACGTGGCTAATTATTAGTTAGCATGGAATTAATATTAATATATATAATATTAACTAGCATGCAAAGAGCATAAATAAAAAACCAAATAAAAATAATTTAATGTATTCAGGAAATAAGAGTTACCAGGCGCATGAATACCTAATAAAATTTGCATGCACCAATAGTAAAACGGCAGTTAATAGGCGGCAACTGTAGGCCGATTCAAAAATATTTATATATATTTATATAATTGTAGTAGATTTTGTGTAAAAATTTGTGTAATCTATGTTATCAATATGGCTCGAATGCAAAGAAATTATTAATCATATAATCTAAGCAATATTTTGGCATTCTTTGTAAGATCTATTTGAATTAATGGCGGAGGATTGAGATATTTAATTTTATGCTAATTTGAAAGTCGGAAAGAGGATCTGTAAAACTTGAGAAGGAAGAACCAGCACTCGCCAGCCAGATGCCACCATAAGAGGACCCCAAATATTTTAGAGCGAAGTACCTTACTAATGATTTTGTAAAAGTTAAAGTTAAAGTAAATTATTAAATTTCTTAAAAGACTTCGTGATGCTATTGTGAAGCAGAAGTCATTTTTCATTTTTAATTAAATTTATAACCCCTGGAGGAGACGATTCCGGCTACCATATTCCCGGACCACATGGAGTTGGATCGACATCGGCGGCTTACAAGAAGATTTTCGACACGTGAGTGATTTAAATTTGAATTTAGTGATGGGCGCCCTAGTGCTTCGAAATAATCTGATGATCAAAGCTAGCTCGCCGAAAGGGTTATTATAAATTAAGAAATTAATAAGAGTAATACTTGCGCAAGTAAAAATTAGTATTAAAGGTATTTAATTGAAAGAAAAATATAGATCAATATTTTAGAAATTTCTATTTAATCAAAGAAGTACGAAATCTAGGCTATCAAACGTATGCATACAATATTTAATTTTTGCAATACAATTTGCGATAATTTATCATAGTTCTAATTCACTAGATGAATGGCTCTACCTATTCCGTCAGGTGCCGAATCTTGCACCCTGAGATAAAAATATATATTCGATACAAATAAATCTACTAAATACTAGAGATTTTAATATATAGATATATTTGGATTATTAGTGGCTAATTTATCAAGCTGATCTTAGAGCACATATTTATGATTGAATTATCCAAGCCGACAAGTATTAGCAAGTACATGTCACAGCTACATGCCAAAGAATGCATATGATTTCAAGATAAAGGCACATGGTAATGATTCGTGCCATAAATCTAGAATATAAAGTTAGCCTGTGATATTTTTATTGATTTCAAATATTGTTCTATTTTTATATTATATTTTTTATCGCTCTATATATATTTTTTGCCTCGACTGATCTTTGCATTATTTATGTAATATATGTGTAAAATTTTCATGGTGTGCAATTTATTTTATATTCCTCATCTCTATAGTATAAGTATCATTTATATATATATATTTATTATTATTGAATTACAAGAGTTATTGGAGAAGCCCATATCTAGGCCTATCAAGATTTTTTAAGACTGAATACTATTAGAAAACCACGCCCTAATTATATTAAATCTCATGCTTTACCGACTGATGCCAAGCAGGAGGCTAATCGTTATTTTAATATAAAGAATAACGTGACAAACTTTAATTAATTTAAAAATTAATAATCCAGTTGAAGTTGAAAATTCTCAGCCGAAGCTCTCATTTTTATTCATCCAAGAATCAGAAAAAATACAGACGGAACAAAAACTTCACATTCAAAATACACGCCAAAAGCTTGTTGGCTGAACCGAGATGCAAGATGACTGAACACAACAAGATGGCTGAACCGACAAGCGCGCGACCTAGCGGGAAGAATCGTACCTAAGTTTGTTTCATCCAGCTAAAAATTACTGAAACACGATTCAGAAATTTAGAATTTTGCTCAAATTAACGAGAAAAATGCTCAAAGTAAACTGAAAAATATTTATAAAAATAACATGGACAACAGAGAATATTTATTGTAGTATTGTTATGTTTTTTATTATTTTCATTTATATGAATATCGAATGGTAATCATTTAACCTGAAAATTCGAATTTTATAATGTATATTTGCTACTTTTCTCATTTCTTGGAGTTGAAATAATAATTATCAATAGAAAAGAACTATTATTTATTATTTAATGATGATAATTCGTAAATGATGATTATTTAATTATGATTTAGATGAACATTATTCTTGTTTTGGATTTCTAGATTGGGATTCTATCATAAATGTAGGGTAGCCATTGAAATGATTCTTATCTAAATCTAACCACAGTCATTTTTACCAACTTAATTTTTGTTTTCGTGCACTAATCCTCCATATAACCCACCAACTATTTTGTTTTGCCATGTTGCAAATCTGGAGTGCAGAAATTTTTTTTTCGCCACACTTGGATGTAATGAGCTGGTTTACGTGCGTCATATGGAGGCCGAAAATGATTGTTTTCCGACCAGGCCGGTGAAACTTTACGGCCCTAGGGCTGTAAAATAATCTTGAATAACAGCTGATCATGTCCGATCTCACAAATCATAGAGAGATAATCTCATAACGACTGTAATAATCTATATAATTATGTATCGTGAATCGCGGTATTATGTCTATAATATATTTTATGAATTACTGTTTCATAATTTAATATTTATAAATAGCCTCAACAATATAATGTTGGCTGCATTGTCCATTGTCAGAAAGGTACGTATCGCTAGTATTTGAAAGTGAAGAATCGAATTTGAAATCAAAGTACAATAATTGTATCAATATTTAAAAGTAATAATAATTATTAACAATGATTATTGTTTCTTCTTATTATCGAATTCCACTTCTTAATGCAATACAATCAACAATAGTAATAAATAATAAATAAAGCCTTTTTTGTCCAAAACACACATAAGTTACATTACTGAAGTACTTCAAAATACTTTTGAAATCAATTTCATTTAAAACAATCAATAGTTTTTTTATGTTTTGTTTTGGAAACTAAGCCCGTCACCGAGCATAGGCCTCCCCCAGGTTGATCCATCTCTGTCGATCTCTGGCTGCTACCATCCAGTTGATTCCTGCTATTCCGACGATGTCATCCTTCCATCTCACTCTTGGCCGGCCGACGTTCCTCTTCCTCCACGATGGCTCCCATTCAGTTACTTTCCTCGTCCATCTTCCGTCTCGTAGTCGCGAAACGTGTCCTGCCCATTTCCACTTCAGTCTTCTTATAGTTACAATGACGTCTTCCAACTTGATTTTGCTCTTGATGGTTGAAGTGCGAATTCTTTGCATACGGTGAATGTTCAGAATGCTTCTTTCCATAGCCAGTTGGGTTTTACGAATAGAGTCTATAGTGCTAGCTCTACAGGCCCAGGTTTGTGCGCCGTATGTAAGAGTGGGGAACACACACGATCTAAGAACTTTGGTTTTGGATGATAAGCTGACTTCTTCATTTTTCATGATGCATTTGAGCGACCAGAACTTGTTCCAGGCAGCTGTTCGTCTTCGTTTGAGCTCTTTTTCCTCTCTTTTATCGAATGAGAAACACTGACCAAGATAGACTACTTCCTGCGTTCAACTCAAAGCCTTTCCATCCAGCTCAATTATTCCTGGGGCCGCATTTGTCATGAGGTTGATCTTTTCAGGACTGATTTCAAGCCCAGCTTTCTTACTTGCCTCTGCCAGCTCTGATATCATATTTTTCAGCTCCTGTAGTGACTTTCCTATCAATACCACGTCATCGGCAAATCTCAGGTGGCTCAGGTGCTCCCCTCTTATTGAGATACCTCTTCTTTCCCATTCCAGCTGTTTGAACACCTCATGGAAAGCTGAATTGAAGAAAATCGGTGATAAGGGATCGCCCTGCTTGACTCCTCTACTCAGTTTGAAATACCTTCCTGCTCTCTCAAGACGAATTCTCGCAGCACTACTCTCATAATAATTCTTGAGAATATTCAAATAGACTTCAGGGACTCCCTGCTCACGAAGAGACTTGAACAAAAAGCCATGATTCAAGCTTTCTTATAATCTATAAAGGCCATATAAATCTCAATTCGATATTCAGAACACTTTTAGATCAATTGGTTTATTATATGTAAATTATCAACTGTTGAGAATCCTCTTCTGAAACCAGCTTGCTCATTTGGTTGATGAATTATGAGGATTGGCTGAATACGATTTGTCATGGCTTTCGTAAATAACTTTCCAATGCATGATGTAATACTTATTGGGCGATAGTTATTTATGTTATAAATGCCACCTTTTTTGAATAGAAGAATTATACCTGCTAATTTCCACTGGTATGGAACCAGTTGCTCTTTTAGCATTTTATTGAAACAATCAACAAGCGCTCTCAAAATGTTTGCCGAGATAGCTTTTATCATCTCATTAGAAATATTATCTATTCCAGCCATCTTATTATTTTTTAATCCCTTTATAATATCAGACAATTCTTGTTCATGGAAATCGGGTAATTCTTCTTGTGCAGCTGTGACCGTAGTATATGTATCTATACCATTCCAACTTTTGATTAACTCTTCATAATACATAGATGCTTTCTCAATGATGCCTTCTCTCTTCCTATCGATACAGCCTCTTTTGTCTTTCAAACCCGTATTCCATTCCACACCATTTGGAAGTTTTTTCTTGATTTTCCTTGTAGTTCCTAGAATTTGGTTTATTATATTATTTTCATATTGCTGTAGATCCTTGCGAATATGGCACCTTGCTAATTTGCATAATAAATTATATTCCAACTTTTCTCTTGCATTTTTATGTTTTTTATGCTTCATATCCTCACGAGCTTTCATTATTTCTTTTGTGCTTTGTGATAATTTACCCAAGCTGCTACCTTGTGAAACCTCAAAAGTGTTTTTTATAGCACTCTCCAATATAATATAACTGTCTTGCAAACTAGTTTGGTGATGAGTGGAATTTATCAATTGTTTTTTTTGCTCCAGCTCTCTTAAACCATTGTTATTAATCACTGGTGTTCTGCTCATAGTCCTGTTCCACTCTATTCTAGGTCTTCTTGTTGACCAATCTGGTGGAAGCTCAGTTATTATCAATCTGTGATCAGTTGCAAAATTAATTCTTCCTGTCACTTCAAAACGCTTAATAATTCCTCTTTGAGCGGTCAGCTCATAATCTATTTCGTTCTTAGTCTGTTGATTGGGCGAAATCCACGTCCACTTTTTCCCAGCTCTTTTTTTGAAAAAAGAATTGATTATCTTCAAGCCCTGCTGAAAACATGAATCGACCAACAACTGTCCTGCTCCATTCCTTCTGCCATAACCATATTTGTCTACTACATTTGCTTCGTTGTCTTCTTGCATAGCGTTGTCTACCTGAGCGTTGAAATCTCCTAGAATTATTTTTGCATTTTTCCAGTTATTTTTTTCATGTCTGATTGCTGTTGAGAATTGCTCGTAGAACGCCTCACGTTCTTCTTCCTCAGCTTCTGCAGTCGGAGAGTAAACTTGATATAAGCTTAATATCTTAGTACAACCTATTCTTATTTTCAGAACAGCGAGTCTTTCTGTTATGCCTTTAAATTCAATTATTCTTGATTTTAATTTTTCTTTTATTATAAATCCAACTCCTTTTTGGCCTTGAGTTTCTCCAAAATGGTAGAAAATATATCCACTCTTTCTTTGTAAGATTTTTTCATAGTTCCTTCTCACTTCAGATACTCCTAGAACATCTATACTTGTTTCTCCTAGTGCTTCTTCCAATTCACAAAGTCTTTCTTCTGTCCTTAGAGTGCGAACATTTAGAGTTCCTATAATTAATCCTGGGGGGTTTTGGTCGTACTTCCCCACGGTGACCAACCGTCCTGGGGAAAAACTGCTTCTAATTTCATCCGAATCTCAATCCATTTTCCTGTCCGTCTTGTTGGTTGGCGGCCTAGTTCTCATTTTTTCCTATTCATTCTGACTGCCTGTTTGATCTAATCTTGAACTACCATCGTGATTTGCATCTGATTGCTCGCTCAGACGATCCTCCTCTTTGCTTTTTTCATCATTTTTCATGAGGAATCTCTCTAGGCTGTTATTCCCACTGAATTTCCTTCCCTTCTTTATAGACTGTTTAGACTGGCGATCCTGAGAATTTTTCCTTTTCCCTTGTGGCCGTGGTGATGCCTCTTCACTTCTCGCTCGTTTTCCGGAGTTAGACTCTTGTCTGTCCAATTCTTCCAGGGATAGAAGCGTCCCATCCACCTTTAACTTCTCCCCTATCATGGTTACTCTTCTACCTTCTGCTTTCAATTTTACAAGGTGCGGGAATAATTGCTTCCTGATTGCCCTGCTCTCACGAGAGAAATCCTCCTTTATCTGAACATTTTTGAGCTCTTCTGATTCTTGCAGTTTTCTCTCAATATATTGTTTTTCACTACCATCGAATTCAACTTTACAATTACAGGCGATCCTCCCTTATTTTTGTTTGTTCTCCATAATTCTCTAATATAATTTCCATTAAAATCAGGGACCACATTTTGCAAAATTCTTATCAGTTCTTGATTCATAGCAAAAAATTCCTAATTTTTTACTCCAAAAAGCAACAAGTTGAATTTTCTGTCTTTTTCTTCGTTAAGCATGACATTTTTCAAATTTTTCTGTTTCATGTGGTTGATTTCCTTTTTAATCTCATTTATTTCCTTTTGAAAGTTACTATTCAATGTGTCGACCTTATTGTCCAACTCATCAAGTTTCTTCAATTTCCCTAATATTTGGTCTATTTTTTCCTCAATATTATTCATTGTGTGGTTGATTTAATTTCACAGCTACAATACAATGAAAATGACAAACACTGACAAACGATATGGAATGAACGAACAAAGATTACAATACTGACACCTCTAAGGAGAATCTGATTTATCGTTGCTGTGGTGATGAATGGAACTTATCAGAGAATTCTGTAGCCCAGGTCACGGTAGATAAGAAGCCGACAGGCAGTTCAGGTGTTCAGATTCTTTTTCTTCTTCTTCCAACTTCGTACTCTGCTTTTGACTATCATTATTGTTGCTTTATCCTATTATTTCCCTGTATTGCCTGCGCGGTAAATTTAGTTTTTGAAGTTTGATGCAAGTTGATCAAAGTCCATCTTCCTTACTTCAACGTGCGAGTGTATCTTTCTCTAAATCGTTCAAATAGTAATGAAAATTCTATTCATCCATTTATCCATGAGATATTGCAACGGGCGCTTTGCGCTTTGTGCCGGCGAACCAGCACAATAATAGAGATTATTGTATAAAAAGATTTAGAGAAGATAGAGATTTGTTGTATAAAAAGATTTGGAGAAGATAGAGATTTGTTTTATAAAAAGTACAGTATAATGATTGTATAATTTATTTTATGTGAAAAACAAAGAATTAACTGTCAATAATGCTTTTTTTATAATTTAATATGTATTTATGTATCTAGTATGATAAAATAGGTATTTAAACTATCAATAAATGATCATTTCTATAACTTGATATGAACTATTTTGTACTTCTGATACCGAACAATAGAATACAATGATACTATCATAACCTCATTAACATTGTATGATTTATAGTAGCATAACCTTAAAATTTTGCTTTCAAAATTGCCAACTTAACATTATTATTATTATTTTTTTTTTTGGTGTGGCGAAAAATAGTGTTCGCAACACAGGCAAAAATGTTTTTCCGGCTCTTAAACGCTTCAAGTTCTCGACTTCGTCTCGAACTTGAAAACCGCGATCTCGAGCCGGAAAACGTACATTTTCGACCCTAGGTGCGAAATATACTATTCCCACATTAGAGCGGAAAAGTGAATCTTTGCGTTCTGTAATCAGTGCAGGAATCATCACTTTTCAAGGTAACTGTAGGAAAAAAATATTTCTAATCACAATGAATATAGAATGCAATTTGAATGTCAATCTTCTTCTTCTTCTTCTTCTTCTTCTTCTTGTTCTTTTTGTTCTTCTCCTTCTTCTTCTTCTTCTTCTTCTTCTTCTTCTTCTTCTTCTTCTTCCTTCTTCTTCTTCTTCTTCTTCTTCTTCTTCTCTTCTTCTTCTTCTTCTTCTTCTTCTTCTTCTTCTTCTTTCTTCTTCTTTTCTTCTTCTTCTTCTTCTTCTTTCTTCTCTTCTTCTTCTCTTCTTCTTCTTCTTCTTTCTTCTTCTTCTTTCTTCTTCTTCTTCTTTCTTCTCTTCTTCTCTTCTTTCTTCTTCTTCTTTCTTCTTCTTCTTCTCTCTTCTTCTTCTTCTTCTCTTCTTTCTTCTTCTTCTTCTTCTCTTCTTCTCTTCTTCTTCTTCTTTCTTCTTCTTCTTCTTTATGGTAGCCTCAAAACATCCACTAAGAGAGGATTTTCAGAAATTTACGCCCCTGAGGGAGCTGAAACAGTAAAGTCATGAGGAACTTTTTCGTTCAGCTACGAAAAAAAATTAGATCTATGCAGAAAAATTCCGATCAGGAGCACAGGGGGGTTTAGGAGAGGGCATTTTTTGAAAATTTTGATGTAAAATCACACTACAGCTCAAACTAATTGGCCTACAGACTTGAAATGCACAAATATTCTTTAAACATGCTAGACGCGCACTAAGAATGGATTTTGGGATATTTTGTCTCTAAGGGTTTCAAAGGATGTAAAAGGATCCTATTAAGTAAGGTTATGAACATGGTAAGGTGAATGCCATATGGGACTGAGATAGCTGACACATGATATCCTAACATTTATGTTGTAATCATTTGAAAGCTCAAAATAATCTGATCAATCAGCTGATCAAATTAATTTTATGTTTATCGAGAGTGTGAGCTTGCCACGTGTTTGTTGCATAGTTGTATGCTTGGCCAGTTCGGTTTGTGCTTTCTATCAGCTGTATAATGGAGTCTCATACATTCAGATTAGAACAAAGCACAGAGATTTTTCTGATAACTCAAATTCAAATTTTATTGCCTTGAAAAATCACATTGGAAACTTTATAATAGACAACAAGATTACAAAAACAAATTGTGAAACATATACCTACATTATTATTTGTAGCACGGCCAGAAAAAGACAAACTTGAGTACTAGCCATGAGTTCATTCAATATAACTTATATATATTTTTTGTGAATAAAAAGTACGAGTTGATGAGAGATGTGAGTAATTCCTTATATTTGATCCAAATGGTCATTCATATTGTAGTAGTCAGGATCTCTGCAATCAAAAGTTTTCTATTCTGTAGCTAATAAATTTCATACGTATTGATTGTCCATATTGTATCCAGTGTCCAAATGATAGTGATTGATCTACTCAAAATTGATGGCTTACTGGTCCCTCATAGTAATTCTGGTGATCGAGCCTGTCTTTTTTCAGCGTTGACTATCAATAATAAAGCTTTATTCACAACTAGCTTACCCGGTGAACTTCGTACCGCCAAAAAGTTAATGTATTTCATGTCACACTTGACTTTATTTGGTGAGTCATGAAATTTATCTGACAATCAATATTTTAATTTACATCTCAATATGGACTTTCTATGTGCTTGCTTAGTCATGCAGCATTCATTATTCCTAAAACATATTCTTCTCAATCAATTGGTTGTAATATCTATAATTAAAGTGTTGAATTAAAAAAAATAGATAGGTAAAATCAGTGTTTCAAAGATGAATTCATTGTTTTCATCCTATACTACTAGTAGTTCTGTGAACAGTAGACCTCAAGCATTATTCTCATTCACAAGTACCTGATTGAAACTATAGACCTTATGGAAATACATCAATAGACTGGTTTCTCCACACATCTGTGTAATCACTTGGCAGCTGATTTATGATGAATAATTCTATAGTCTGATTTTTACTCCAATATTGACGTATGAAGGAGTCTCCTTTTTCCTTTTATATTATCCTTGAAATGCAAAATTTCCAAAAAACCTTGTATATACGTCGACGCGCAATATTGAAAAAGGAACATACCTGTCAAATTTCATGAAAATCTATTACCGCGTTTCGCCGTAAATGCGCAACATTCAAACATACAAACATTCAAACATTTAAACATTAAGAGAAATGCCAAACCGTCGACTTGAATCTTAGACCTCACTTCGCTTGATAATTATTATAAGCCCTCCTATTGGAATTTCTGTTCAGAAACCATCCCCAACATTCACACAACATACTCCCAAAGTTTCATGCCATTAGGTCAAGTAGTTTTCAAGTCTATAGGGAACAAACAAACACACAAACAGACATTCATTTATATATACATATATAACAGGAGACACAAGACATAAATAGATTGAAAACACTTACAAACTTACATTAGAACCGGAAATTTTTGGAAACTGAATTTCCTTCCTCAACCGAGCAGAGTGGGTAGCCTACAGTTTGAAATCAAACGGTCATGATCAAAGAGTACGCACGGAGAGAGCAGCAGAGACCACAGATAGCGCGGTGCAGACAGATGGAGAGGAAAAGGGTACAGATTCAGGGGACATTTTGGGGTATTTAGGGGGCGGTTACAAACGGGATATTCAAGATTTGAGTGAGTTATGAATAAGGAAAGGTGTAGCTTATGAATGGATAGAGAAGAGGAGATTTAGAATTAGAAATCAAAAAAGAATTAGACTAAAATTGGAAAATAAACCTTCTCTCTGATAGTGTTCACTTCACAAGATATCTCAGATGGCAAGTACACTTCAGAGCAACAACAATTCTGATCCTTCTAGCCATCCCCTCTCGACTACTTCTGACCAAATCATTAAGAAGTTTGCCCCAAAATCCAATCGTGAATCTAAGTTTCTCCCAGCCAACCACCCTGTTGAAATCTTCTGCAATTTACTACTGAACAAAGTCCTACTGAACACCACGGATTACATCAATGAAGCCAACCGGCAACTCACCAACCCTGAACAGTATCAACTCCTGCCTTCTGACCCACCTCCACAAATCCAAAAGAAAGTCTTCAAATTTCTCATGCAATACGGTCCATCTGAAGGCCACTCAGACTTAGACATCAACATCCTTTCGCCAGACTCTCCCAACACACCACACTTCTATCTTCTTCCAAAAATACATGAAGAAGGCAATCCTGGTTGTCCCATTGTTTCAAGCATAAATAGCTCAACTGAACGGATCTCTGCCCTTGTTGATTTCCACCTCCAACCCATTGTTGCCTCCCTACCCTCTCATATCAGAGACTCCTTCCACTTCATAGATATCCTAAGAAACACAAACCTTCCATCTTACCAACAACTCCCCCTTGTTACCATTGATGTAGCCTCCCTCTACACTTCCATCCCCAATTCTGAAGGCTTAAGATCCCTTGAGCATTTTCTTTTCTCACGACTCACACCCTCCACCCCTCCAACCACCTTCCTAGTAAATCTTGCCAAACTGGTGCTCACAAGCAATGCCTTCAGGTTTGAAGATAAATATTATCTTCAAACCCAGGGTACAGCGATGGGCACCAGGATGGCACCATCCTATGCAAACCTATTCATGGGCCTCCTTGAACAGGATTTCCTTTCCAAACAAACCCGATCCCCCCTGATATGGCTCCGTTTCATTGATGACATATCCCTCATATGGCCTCAAGGACATGATACCCTCTCCCACTTTCTCAATCAACTCAACTCCAACTACTCTGTCTCCTTCACCTGGAATATTTCTGAATCCTCCATCAACTTCCTAGATATCAATGTAATCCTTTCCAACTCCAATGCCTCATCCACCAATACTTTCACCAAAGCCACCCACACTCAACAGTTCCTACTCTTTGAGAGTTGCCATCCCTACCACAACAAGAGTTCCCTCTCACGTTCCATCTCAATCCGAAGCCAAAACATTTGCAGCGTTCCCCACCATCTTGACCAGTACCTCAAAAAACTCCACCAATCTCTCATGAAATGTAACTCTCCTGAACGGTTGTTACAGAAACAAATCTCCTCCAAAACTGACACTAATCCAACCACAAAAAAATCCCAAATTCCAAAGCTCTGTACCACCTACTTCCCTGGAATTGAAAACCTCAAACCTGTCCTTAATGATCTGTTCCATGTCGTCTCCCCCAATCCCTCTACCAAACACCTTTTCCAGCAGCCACCCACCCTCATTTATAAGCAACCTCTCAACCTCAAGAAGATTTTCAGTAAAAACAAATCACTCACCTCTGATGAAATCTCAACTCCACCTGGTACCCTACCTTGCAAACGCCCCCGCTGTAAAACCTGTTCTATCACTGATTCTCCCATCTCCTCTATTAGTCCTATCACCAACCACACCCACAAATTCATCAATCCAGTAATTGCATCTCCAAAAATTGCATCTACCTCCTTTCCTGCAACTTCTGTCCTGCCCTCTACATAGGTGAAACCACCACTGCCCTAAACCTCCGGATCAACAATCACAGGGCTTCCTTTGAAAATAATACTTCCCTACCCATCCCTACCCATGGCTCTGAGCACAACAAGAATTTTGACCAATGCTTCAAAGTCAAAGTCCTTGGCACCCTCTCTCTCTCCCACAGCCCCCTTCATAGATGACAAGATGAAAGAATTGGCTTTCATTTGGGTGCTTGGAGCCGCTTCCTGTCCTGGTCTCAACAGACAGCAATAGTACCATAGCTATCAACTCTACACCAACTGTTTAATTGAATTGAGATAAATTCCATCATATCATAATGAATTTCACAGCTATCAAAAATATATTAAATGTTCAATGAAAATGAAAAATAAATTTCATTCAAGTTCAATTCTACAATTTCTTTCTCCAATTCCAGTCTAATTCTTTTTTGATTTCTAATTTTGAATCTCCTCTTCTCTATCCATTCATAAGCTACACCTTTCGTTATTCATAACCCACTCAAATCTTAAATATCCCATTTCTAACCGCCCCCTAAATACCCCATAATGTCCCCTGAATCTGTACCCTTTTTCTCTCCATCTGCACTGTGTAATCTGTGGTCTCTGCTGCTATAATTGACTCTCCGTGCGTACTCCGTGGTCACGACCGTTTGATTTCAAGCTGTACCCACTCACTACTCGATTGAGGAAGGGAACTCAGTTCTCGAAAATTTCCGGTTCTAATGTAAGTGTTTTCAATCTATTTATGTCTTGTGTCTCCTGTTCTAATTCATATCACAAACTTTGAATTGTCTTCCATATATAAACATAATTTTCCTATCCTGTACATGAATAAGCCAGCTCTTCACTTTATTATAGAATATCGGGGCAACAAGCTTTGCTCATCATTTTTATATTTTGATAAACAGAACACAATTCTCCAAAATGATCGTGTTCATATTTCACAGCTGACTATATGTCATCTTATGAATTTCGGGAATGCGATATTTTGATTTTTCATATAATCACTCGCTCACTCACTTTTTTACAATCCACAGCCAAGGATGAATAATCCTTTTTATGTCGTTCAGCGAGTTTTCTCAAGAATGAGACCTAGTGCAATCGAATTTCTATATCATAAACCTACTATCTTCCAAATTTCGTGAAAATCGTTAGAGCTGTTTTTGAGATCCGTTGAACATTAATAAACAGATATAAATATGAAAATATGGGTTATACCTTTTCAACGACTGCAAGAGATAGGACTGAGGAACAGGATAGTGGTGAAACTATAATAGTGCCAGAAGTGTCTCAATACAATAGTAGGTAGTACATGAACGTTTTGAAAGTGATTTGAAAAAAAATGTTAAAACAACAGAACTGAAAATTGTCAACCTCATCATATTCTACCTCCATTTGAAGAGGCTTATGTTTGAGCTGAATGTGAATTTCTCTCTCTCTCTCTCTCTCTCTCTCTCTCTATATATATATATATATATATATATAATATATATATATATATATATATATTATATATCGATAGAGAGAGAGGAGAGAGAGAGAGAGAGAGAGAGAGAGAGAGAGAATAGCTATTATAATATATATATATATATATAATATATATATATATATATATATAATATATATATATATATATATATATATATAAATATATAAGCTAAATAATGCGTTCAGTAAGATTTCTTTTAAAAAGAAATCTTTATTTACATACACAAAATTTGGAATTAAACATTTTGACAAGTGAATTTTGAGTACCTCTCGCTTCGATGTTGTAAGCAGGACTGACGCTCGATGCGTGAGAGAGCTGGCTCTAACAGTTCCAGGAGAGTTCCAAGAAGTTGTATAGAAACTGCTGACTGCTGTAGGTTCTCACGATGTGACTCCTCCCTCCCTAAAGAGAACTTCGGGGGTTGGTAGCGAAGTTCTTGAAGAAGGTTGCTGTCCTCTTTTGGAGATTCTTTTGTACACGGTGAAAATCACGCAAAGAACAAGTGGAGACACTTGAATGTTTTTAAATTGGTTAAAGTTGTCTAAATTTTTCAAAAAAAATGAATTTGGAAGTCTGGAATTTGATGATCTTGAAGTTCTAATTGGATGTTTTCTAGAAATTTTGGATGTCCCTCGTTTGGGAAGAGTGGAACAGAGGTTTTCCTCGATAGTAAATTTTTCCTTCGGCTGTATTGATGAAATAAATTCCTTCAAGTGTTGTCACAGTAGTTTCGGTTTTCGTTTCTATGTGGAAGGTCTCCAATTTTGGTAAGACTGCCAAATATTGTTGTATTTCGGGAATCCATTTGATGAGGTTCTCTTCAATTTGGACGGCGGTGAATTTACAGTTGTCAGTGGAACCAGTAGATATGATAGCCGCTTCACATTGCAGTTGTTGATGGGAGATGGCTTCGGATGAGCACAGATAGCATTCGTTATCTCCTATCAATCTACATTCTTTATACAATCCTTCAATTTTTAAAGTATTAGAACATCAGAAGATTTCAATAGGTATTTGTTTTGTGGAAGTATTGTTACAAAATTTGATTCTACTTTACTTGGAATTGGTAATAATTCAAAAAGATCAAAAGTTACTTCTTCTACAATCGGAAATTCGAGAAAATAAATGATTTCGTTCTTAATTAGCTTACAATCTACATTAATCAATTTTTCTATTTCTAACATCTTATTATACTTAATTTCTAATGGGAATTTCTTGTCATAGAATTTTGAAATTTTCACAAGTTCATTGAACAATTCTTTAGTAGACATTATACTAGGGTGCAGAACGCCTATTTACAAGATGCAATAGAATTTTCAATGTCATGAACTACGTCTAATAAAATATTATAAGCTATAAGTAATTGATTCAAAATATCTTTAATTTTTCTAATTCTATGAAATCGTTTAAATCATCATTAATTATCAAAAATTTCTCTTTCAATTCATTGAAGTTTTGGTTCACAAGTTTAATTGTTTCATTGAATTCTACAATAATGTTTTGACTGATTGAATAATGGTTTGAAATTTGATTGGCTAAATTATCTTGATTATTATACAGTTCGAGAATCAACTTATCGTATTTTTGTTCGTCATATGCGTCCAAATTACCAGTGATAAATTTTAAAACAGATCCAAGACTATTTATTAAACCTCTTTTATTGCGTTTGACGTTTTCATTGTAAAACAAAATCATTTCCAATTTTTCTTCAATAACAGACTTTGTATGGTTGATGAATTTCAAATAGTTGATTGCATCTCTTAATTTACTACTGTTTTCTGTAACGAAATCGGTTTTTGAACTTATACTAATATTTTTCCAAAAATAGTGAGATACCTTATCATAGTAATTATTCAAATTTTCAATTTCTGAATACATTGATTTCAGATCATAATTATGTACAAAAACGTGCGAGTTATATACAAGTTTGGCTTTGCCAAGGTTAATTGGTACAATTCCAGAATTAATAGTAACATTCTTAATGTCTATTGCTGTTCCTGATCTTGCTGCGTACAGGATGAAGAGGGACCTGGAAAAGGATTGTCATTGTCAATAGTCAGTTGAGTCACTGTCTTAGGTTTTTCAATGTCATTAGTTTTGATGATTTTTCTAGGTCTTTTAATTTTGGAAAGGTGTATTTTAGATTTTGTGTTATGGTGTCTCGGTACGATTTTAGCTGTTTTAAGGTCTCTGTTCACAGATTCGATTTTCTCTTTGTTATATTTGTTTTTTGTCTTACTCTGTTTCTGCATATTTTTAACGTAGATATCGGATGGAATTTCAGGCAATGGTTCTCTATTCTCGTTCACTTTCTCGATAACCTTTTCTTTAATTGCTTGATTCGTTTCTCTAATGTGTTCATAGAGCTTTTTGGTTTTTTCTCTGTGTTGATTGACATAGTCGTTCATCATCTGTTTGCCAATGTCAATGTCAAATAAAGCATTTGCGTTTATGTGTCCGTTCAGAATTTCAAATGGAGTTAGTTTTGTTACAGAGTGAATACTATTATTGTACGCTAAAATTGCATGTTTCACTTTTCTCTCGATAGAATCGTCTTTGAATTGAGCTTGATTATTAAGGAGTCTAATATGCTCGACAAGGGTTGAATGCAATCTTTCACACATGCCGTTTGACTGGGGATGCTGTGTGCTGATAAAGTGAATCTTTATCTTATGAAGTGCCATCAATTCTTTCACCACATTATTAGTGAACTCTGTGCCATTATCTGAAACTATAATTTCTGGAACACCGTGATGACTGAAGAAATCCAGTAGTTTATCAACTATTTCAATTCCTTGTGCACTAGCAAGTGGATAGGCTTGTGCATAACGTGAAAAACTATCTATTATCGTCAAAAATTTTCTTTTGTCAAAAGTAATGCTATCGATATGAATAGTTTGAAGTGGTTTTGAAGCAGTGGGGGTAAGATTCATTTCCAAGTTCAAGGGTACTCTTTCGTATTTTGTTTTTAAGCAAATGTCGCATCTATTGATGAAATTTTGAATTCTGTTTCGAGTATTTGGCCAGTAGTACTTTCTTTTAATTTGCTCATAAGTTTCTTGAATTCCACGATGATTATTCTTTCCGACATGATAGTTATCGATTATCTCTTTTATCTCTTCCTCGTTTGTGACATCAATCAGTTTTTTCGTACAACGTACTAGTTTGAGTTGTGTATTTTTGAAATAAGTTGCAATTACTACAGTGAATCTTTCGTAGAAATCATTTTCAAAGTATAGACAATATTTTACATTCGGAACTAGATATTCTTTTACAAATTCTACTACATCTTTCTCAAAATTATTCTCGGAAATTTCTACAATAATTCGGCACTTGTTTTCAAATAGTTTTTGTATTTTCACTTTTCGTGGATTGTATTTCACTAGATTTAGTAATATTTGATTTTTAGCAAAGTTTACTGGTTCGTCAAGAGTTTGAATTCCAATCATTTCATTACCGTAATAGTCTGAATGCACTGTTTGATCGTCAGAGTCATGTTGTTCTTCTCGAATGTCAAGGTTGTTGTCACGTACATCATTGTCGTCTACATTTCCTATCATAGATTGATCGTCAAGTTCAGAAAAATGCATTTCAATAGCTTCGTTTATTATCTTATCTACTTCTTCACCTGTGTTTTGTCTTGAAGGACCTGGAATAACATCATTATTATTCAATTGGATCCTAGATAGAGCATCAGCGTTCTGATTCAAAATTCCTTTTTTATAACAAATCTCGTAATCGTATTCTTCTAGTTTCAATCTCCAGCGGAGAAGTTTGGAATTTGGTTCTTTTATTGAGAATAGCCACTGCAATGGTTTGTGATCAGTATAAATTTTGAATTTTTGGCCGTACAAGTAGGGACGAAAGTATTTGGTTGCCCAAACTATCGCTAATAATTCTTTTTCTATTGCCGAATATCTGGTTCCGCTTTCGTTCAGGGCTCTACTAGCATAAGCTATAGGTAAATCAGCACCATTTTTCTTCTGACTCAGGATAGCTCCTACTGATACGTTACTAGCGTCTGTTGTTAATAAAAATTCGGATGAAAAATCAGGATATTGTAAAATTGGGTCATTACACAAAAGGGTTTTGCAATATTCAAAGCATTTCACATAATCTTCATCTTCAACATTAATTTTAGTTCCTTTCTTTAGGCGTTTTGTTAGTGGTTTGGTTACATCTGCGAAATTTTTTATGAATCTTCTGTAATAGCCTAACAGTCCTAGAAATCCTTTGATTTCTTTAGTAGTTTTTGGGATAGGAAATTGTTGTATTGCTCTTATCTTTTCTGGGTTTGGTTTTACTCCTTCTGGTGTGACTATGTGTCCTAGATAAGCTACTTCTTTTCTTAAAAACTCTGTTTTGTCTGGCTGAATTTTAAAGTTAGCATTTCGTAATCTATCAAATACTTCTCTCA
This sequence comes from Nilaparvata lugens, assembly GCF_014356525.2. Taxonomy (NCBI): domain Eukaryota; kingdom Metazoa; phylum Arthropoda; class Insecta; order Hemiptera; family Delphacidae; genus Nilaparvata; species Nilaparvata lugens. The sequence goes on along the minus strand of NC_052512.1, from coordinate 10,310,804 downwards.
ATCTTTGGATGTGTTCTTGGAGACTGGTAGAATAGATTATTATATCATCTAAATAGACAAGACATTTTTCGTTCTGAATACCTCTCAAGATATTGTTAAGTACTCTTTGAAATGTAGGTGGGCTGTTTTTTTATCCAAAAGGCATTCTTAGAAATTCATAGTGACCTGTATCTGTGGAAAAAGCTGTTTTCTCAATACTATCGGGATGCATTTGAATCTGGTGGAAACCACTTGCCAAATCAAGAGTTGTAAAATATTGACATCTTCCTAATTATCCAGGATTTCAGCAATATTTGGCAATGGGAATCTATCATCAATAGTTTTTGCATTTACTCCTCTAAAATCTATCACAATTCTGTATTTTTGTTTTCCGGATGCATCACGTTTTTTGGGTATAATCCAAATTGGTGAGTTCCAAGCTGAATGACTGGGTCTGATAATTTTTTGATCTAGCATTTCTTGGATTTGTCTATCAACTTCTGCTTTGTAAACAACAGGATATCGATAATTTCTTGAATAAACTGGAATTTCATCGGTTGTTCTGATAACATGTTTGACCTGATTTGTGAATGTCAATTTATTTCCGTCTACATGAAAAATGTCTGCATACTCTTTTATCAGTTCTAATATTGCTTCTTTTTCTTCGGAATTCATGTGTTCGGTTCTAATTGTTGAAAGATCTAATCTAGTTTGTCAACTTCAAAATTATTCAAGTTATTACTGTTGGAGATGAGGTGGATTTTGAATGAGGGACTAGTTCATAGTTTTCCAAATTTCGCGCGCCGGACACCAGGAGTCCAAGGACGTTGCCCGCCGAGTTGAAGAGCGCCTGGACCACCGACCGCCCGTATCCGAGCCACCGAGGACAACACCGCAACATATAACCCAGCATTCATGAAGATAGTTCACTAAACAATAGAAATAAAACAAAACCCAACAAATCAAAATCAAAACAAAAACCGAAAAACTATGAATCAAACCACAAACAAGAAGAATTACAATACGTCCAAAAAGAAAACCAACTAGTAGAGTGCATTTACATCGCCGTCATGTTAGGTTAAAATCGTACATCAAGCTTCCTACCAGCATGCAAGAAAAAAGGAAAGTAGTGGCAGAGGAACCTACAACCACCGCAGTCATGTCCGGTTGAAATCAAACAGACTTACACCGGCATGCAAAAAGGAAAATATCATTTGGAAAGACACACAGACACCACCGGCATGTCAGATTAAAGGATATCAAACTGCATGTTACCGGCCAACAAAGAGGAACGAGTTTGTAAGAATCGATCTACACCACAGGCACATTCGTTTTAAGCAAAGTTTAGATAAAACGGATAGTTGCAAATCTGGAATTGACCTTGAATAAAACCGAAATCAAATTTAGATGGGGGCTTAAGGAAGAAATAATATTTAATCTACTGAAGCTACGTTGTGAATTACATGAGTCATCAAACTCTTCATAATCACAGCCTACCATCAAATCATATCCTTGCATACTGGCATCTTTCTACTGCAGCCTAATCATAATCAACATAACATAACTTCGCCGCATCTCAGCTAATAAGGAAATATATAATTCACATCAAATGAAGAAATTATTATCAACTTAATAACAGAAGAAATAAAACTACGAAACAACTTTAAAAATTTACCAACCTAATCAAGCCATCCGCCTCATGCTACAATCATCACAGAAACAATCGCCTAGTATATCCGCACAACTGGAAAACAAAAACAAAAATTGTATTATCCACAGAAAATAATTATAAATTAGAAATCACATGAAGTTAGTAGTGAATAGGAGGAAGAAAAAATAAACAAAGTTTATTTGAAAAAAATGTGTAAATATAACCTCGAAATACAGAATCGATAGAAATCTATTCAGAACCAAAGCCTGTTCGATAATTTTCTTCGTCCCACCAACCAATGTGTACGAAATCCTAGAGTCAATGTAAGAATCAAAGCAATATCGTTATAATTATTGTAACCTATTATTTAATGTGAAATTAAGTAAAAAACGCAACCAAAAATATATATTTATGTTAATTTGCACGAAATGCGCATGTTCTATGTCATATATGAATGTATCTCTAAAAAACTCCAAAGAAAATGAAATTCTTACCTTTAAATGTGAAATTTATTACTGTTGCATCAAAAGATCATGAATTGTAATTCAAATTGATAAATATAATCTTAAAGACTTAATATTTGTAACCAACATTGATAAAAATCAAGAAAGCCATTTCAAGTGTAACCCTGTTTGTACGCAACGTACTAAGCGCAAATAAGAATTGCTCGAGTCAAACGGTAGACGATTGTCAAGTCACGAAGTAAAATCACACTCTCACCCAATTTATGTAAAAGCCAAACCAAAGAGTCGAAACCTGTAATAACTATGAAAAAATGATGAAAGTCTATATTTGTTGCAAATACTATTCAAATCTTAAGAAGTAATATGTGAAATCTTGTATATTGTTATAGTTATGGGTCTGCTCATAAGCCACCCGTGAATGGAAGTTGTGGAGTTGTTTTAATGAAGGATCCAAAGAGACCTCATTAATTATTGTATTTCGATTGTATCCAATGAAAGGAACAATCAATTATTTATTTTTCGTAGCCAAAAGTGCACGATATATTGTTTTAGTGTTAAGTGTTGAGTTTTCGTAGAAGTAAGGAGATGAAATAGTGTATTCATCACAATATCGGATTTTTCAAATAGTCATTGTTTCGACTCGTCTCCCAATTACCTATTAAAATATCCTGGGGGCTTTTGTGTGATGAATTTTCAAATAGATCTCATGAGAAGAGAGAAAAATTGTGATACCTTTTAAAATGAAAGAATTTGCTAAAGGAATAGTTAGCGACCGAGCGATAAAGCTTACTTATCAATAACTGTATATTGATAAGAGTACCGTTCTGTACTGAATATTTTTCTAGGAAAATTATTCAATAAATTATAATTATTTGCGAATAAAGCACAAATTATTTATGAATCGCTCACTGATTTTGAGGTTACACTTGTTTACTATCGATCAGATGTTTTAAAACAGTTCGAACGCAGCTGACTGATTCAAAGCATTGTCAATGTCACGCTGGCTTCACGCAAGGTATAACTATCTCTAAAAATTATAAAACTATCATAAAGGATCAAGAATTTCAAATAAAAAATAAAATGTATGTATTATGTTGTGAAATTATTATTATTTAAGAAATTATATTATACGTCAGGTCTTATTGTAACTAAATAGGTCATAGCATGAAATTATATTAGCGATTAAAATGGCAGAAATTAATTATAATAATCTCAAACCTAATAAAAATTGTACAAGAATATTAATTTATTAATAATTAATTCAACTGAACCACATGGTAATTAAATCTCTATGGCAGGTCTAAGCCAATCACAGTGCATAGAATAGCACCAAGACGGTGATCGTTTGAAAGCAACACATGTTAATCTATTATCAGACACCAACCCTGCCTTATCAGTTACACTAGCACGTGTACATTGTATGAGAGGAACTATGTCTAGAAGATTAAGCAGTTTTAAGAATTACATAAATTAAATTATTATTGTAATTAAAGGAATTGTATTCTACTACTTGCCACTGACGTCATGTTTACGTCACAAGCGTTCTACCAATGGCAAATTTTATGCAAATTATTACATTGAGATTCCGAGAAGCAAGGTCTAGCCTAAAAGCTTAGAGAAAAGAACAGCACTTCCCTTTTGAAATCCTTACCGTGTAGATCTCTTTCATAGTTACCAAAGACCTATTTGTAAAATTCTTGTTCGATTTTTAAATGTTCTATTTGTGAGCCGATATTTAGGCCAATTTATTTGTTATTATAAATTTCTGTTTTCATCAATCGATAAATTTAAAAGCTTAAAGTAAATTATCCCTTAATTAATTCGGTGAAGGAGATATTTAAATTAAAATTCCCCACGTGCTGAAACCAAAGCCTGGATTGCCGCCGATCAAACGATTTTGATCTAAAGAAGAAAACCACGACTACCAAGGAATTTCACGTGAGTTATAAGTCATAAGGGGCCCCAATCTACGCTTCGAAAATATTTCAGTGCAGAAAAACATAAATTTTTCTTCGTTAAATTATTGGCCACGCCGACAAGCGCTTTTAGTTTTAAGAGCTAAAATTTATTCATATTTAATTTCTAAGAATTTGTAGTTGATTAATATCCTCCGCTGCCTGAACCACGACCCCGAACATTTTAAAAATTTTCTATAATTCATTTTTCACTATTTTTCAAAACTGTTAAATTTTATCAATTGTAAAATTCTGTTGAATCACGCATGGTATCATGCAAGCACAAGAAATTTTTAACTATTCTGTTAATGCTAAATTATTATCAACCTGTAAATCAATTCTGAACCTGCACTGTATGATTGCATATTTTATTGTAATATATTTCAGTTTTGTTAATTCGCTTTCTGAGTTCGATTATTTCTTAAGCCTGTCAATTATTGTGTCTGATACGTTCTATATCATCAAGAACCGATCGAATACGATCATTGGAATAATTGAATCAAGCTGGATATTGGAACAGGTCTAAGTGGATGTAGCGAGTGGGGTCAGATCGAGATATTTATTCTTTGTCCTTACCTGCTCATATATCAGCTTTTATCTGTTACCTACCTCGACTTAGGAGCGAACACATCAATTGTACAGCAGATGCAGCCATAGATCATATAAATTCCTACAATAGAGCTTAAAACCCGACAAGACTCTGTTCTCGAAAATATATTCTGAACGATATTTGGTTCAAATACCGTATTTTAATCCTTCAGAACTTATTAGAGACGCAGTCCCGTAAATTATCTACATCGGGATTTTTGCTCGACCTGTATGATTTTGTATGCTCATTCTTCACAGGTAATATTTTAAGGTATCCGTCTTCAGTGTTTAGCGATCGCTACACTGCTTATAAAAATTTCATCACTATACAATTTGTCATTAGAAGAATCAAGGGTGAGCGAGCGTTTAGGCCTCCCGCGATTCCGACAATTGTATGAGTCTTGTAGTGAGTCAATCAGTCTGGTGTTCACTCAGCGTCCACGCACGCAATTACAAAATTTATAGCCGCTACACCATTGACTCAGTACAAGATTCACCCTACGTGTATTGTCTATCCTTGGAGGTGAGAGTGACTCCCCCAGGAAGAGCTTACAATATATATATATATATTATATATTATATATATATAAGCTGAATAATGCGTTCAGTAAGATTCTTTTTAAAAAAAAGAAATCTTTATTTAATACACAAAATGGGAATTAATAATTTGACAAGTGAATTTTGGTACCTCTCGCTTCGATGTTGTAAGCGGACTGACGCTCGATGCGTGAGAAAGCTGGCTCTAACAGTTCCAGGAGAGTTCCAAGAAGTTGTTATAGAAACTGCTGACTGCTGTAGGTCTCACGATGTAACTCCTCCCCCCTAAAGAGAACTTCGGGGGTTGGTAGCGAAGTTCTGAAGAAAAGGTGCTTCCTCTGTTGGAGATTCTTTTGTACACGGTGAAAATCACGCAAAGACAAGTGGAGACACTTGAATGTTTTTAAATTGGTTAAGTTGTCTAAATTTTCAAATGATTTGGAAGTCTGGAATTCGATGATCTTGAAGTTCTAATTGATGTTTTCTAGAAATTTGGATGTCCCCTCGTTTGGGAAGAGTGGAACAGAGGTTTTCCTCGATAGTAAATTTTTCCTTCGGCTGTATTGATGAAATGAATTCCTTCAAGTGTTGTCACAGTAGTTTCGGTTTTCGTTTCTATGTGGAAGGTCTCCAATTTTGGTAAGACTGCCAAATATTGTTGTATTTCGGGAATCCATTGATGAGGTTCTCTTCAATTTGGACGGCGGTGAATTTACAGTTGTCAGTGGAACCAGTAGATATGATAGCCGCTTCACATTGCAGTTGTTGATGGGAGATGGCTTCGGATGAGCACAGATAGCATTCGTTATCTCCTATCAATCTACCTTCTTTATACAATCCTTCAATTTTTAAAGTATTAGAATCATCAGAGGATTTCAATAGGTATTGTTTTTGTGGAAGTATTGTTACAAAATTTGATTCTACTTTACTTGGAATTGGTAATAATTCAAAAGATCAAAAGTTACTGTACTATACAGTATGTATTATAAGTAGCTATTATATTATAACTTACACTGTTTCCGTTTAGGAAATTTGGTGGGATATCTATCTTGATTTCTGAAAATACCCAAAGGGAGTAAGATTTGAAAACCCAACGTTTTCCTGCCGATTGACAAAACAGATAAAAAATTAGTCGTGAGACATATTATGTCCTAGACTAAAAACGTGTAACAAATATCAGATCACTATTCAAGCTTTAAAGCTTTTCATAAATTTATCTGTCTCCCCATGGCAGTAGGTTTGCGCCCAACGATTCTACTCTATCATTTCTCTGATAATCATTAAATTGTGATAGAACACATTATCGTATTGATCTTCTAAATCCAGTTACATGTACATCGAATTTCGTAAAATTGATTTTTTACCTGTTAATATGAATTCTACTAGGTTCAGCACAACTTCTTAAATAACATTATGTTTGATTCAAAAGAATTCATAAGGATTGAAAAACATTGAACGACAAAAAACGCTTTCTGAGTAACTGGCTTTAACAAAACATGGCTTCAGGAAATACAGTACGATAATTTAGAATAGTTGATACGATAGTTACCTATGCTTTTCGCGTGATGGCTCACTCACTCACAAAAGTGTGCTTGCTCACTCACTTCTCCAGTTAACACTTGTCAGTTGTTTACTTGACTTGACTTTGACACCTGTTATTACGCAATGTCTGAGTTTGATGTGAAGCTGTTGATAAATGCCGTTTGCAACCGACCTGCTCTATGGGATAAAAGTCTTGATATCTACAAGGACCGGAATGAAGTTGCCAAAAGTTGGATGGAAGTTTGCAAAGTGATCAAAGAAGATTTCGTAGCTTCAACCATTTCCCAACAGATAAAGTTTGGTAAAGCCATGATTATGTTAATCACTACTCATGATACAAAGTATCAAACTGCTTTATACTATGATACATGGTTTTCATTCCGTATCATTCTTAAATAGAAATAAAATGAGAATCCAGTTTCAAAAGCATCAAAGTCGCCAGGCTGGTCTGAACTATTCATGACTTTTTCAGTATGCATTATCCACTCAGCAGTTCTAATACAAACACAGACATCAGTTTTGTTTTACATAGAATGGAATGACATTTTTTATCCTTTTAATTCCTATTATTACCATGGATCGATTCAAATCAGCACAATGCTTATACAGTATGTTCATAATAGATTTTTCTGATTGTTGCAGAGTTTTTCTAATTATTGAAATAGTCAATAATTACTGGGAATTTAAAGTGATATTCAACGATTTGAACCTGATAAATTGGATTGTTGAATGACAATTAAAATTCAGTGAAGTTTACTGTACAACATTCCTTTTTCAATTTTCCTTCTTTTCTTTTCCTCATATGTTATTGGGTGATGAGCGGAGATGATTTCTGATTTCATATTTGGATCCATCTTTTCATTGTTTAACATTATTTGGAAAACTAGAACTTTTAAAAATTAAAAATGTTATGTTTAAACTTCTCAGGTGTTAAAAAACTTCTTAAAACCTTTGCCTGTCCCTTTGTGAGGCAGGAGTACGTTTACTACCTATATAATCATATGAGAATGGAAAGCTATATTGAAAACAGCTATAACTCACTTGTTTCCTGGTATTTTTGAGAATGGGACTTACGCTTTAAAGAATTTGGCGTCGCTGAAACCAAATCCGAAATCACAAATCTTCTATCTATATTTTTAAGGAAATTAGACTTTGAGAAAAAGTGATGAGTCATACTCTGAGCAAACGTCTGCATAATTGTTAGATCCATCGGCTTTTTTGTAAAATCCCCATGTGAAAGCACAGGAGAGCTGCAAAATATGAAATATGATCTTCCGTAATATGTTGTGTGTGTGTGTGTGTGTGTGTGTGTGTGTGTGTGTGTGTGTGTGTGTGTGTGTGTGTGTGTGTGTGTGGTGTGTGTGTGTGTGTGTGTGTGTGTGTGTGTGTGTGTGTGTGAGTGTGTGTGTGTGTGTGTTGGAGGAGCCAGGATTCTGCCGTGTGAAAGAGGCCTCTGTGACAAAATTCGAACAATTTTACTCCCTAACCATTCTACAAGCTAAACTGACATAAACGACAAGAGATGATAGCGACAACCAGAGACTGTTTTCCAGGTAGAGAAATTATTCATGGACTCGCCCTGCCAAAACAATACACTTCTTTCTCAGCACAAGAACGACAAAAGCAGCCACCGCCAAAACAAGACTGATTTTCAGTGCTAGGATGGATGTGTCTGACTTTGACAGTAGTGTATACTGACATCTCCCCATGTACCATATTTTACAGTTCGAAGCACTATAGAATCGGTACTTGAATAGTTAGTTCTTCGATACAGTACTCTACAGAATCGATGTGGGCGCATTATCATTATTTAGTAATCATTGGTCTAGTGTGGTACAGTAGCCTACAGAAGCGATGAAAGCATATCTTATGAAGATGATGGTGATATAGGCCTCACTGCCACATGGAGAATATTCTGACAACAAACTCATTCTTTTGAGCAATTCTCAAAGCAATATATTGATACGACGTTGATTACTATAATCTGAAAGATGATCTTGTGATTCTTGTATGGTGATATATCTATTGAGTTGTTGCATTCAAGGTACCTGAATGATGGTACCTGTTATCAAGGTACCTGTTGTTGGTAGGGGACCTGAATGATGAAATTACATTCTATCCCTTTCAATATTTTCTTGGTGCAAGAGTGTATAAACTATAGGCCTACTTCAAAATGTCAGAAATAAATACTAAACTTTCCGGAACTGAATATATTAAATGTATCCTTTTATCCAAATAGACTTGTGCCGCTTATGTAGGTTACCTTTACGCCACACTCACAAAATTTTGACTTATTTACTTCACTCGAGTAGTCTCCACTAGAAATTCATATTTTCGGGAATTGTCATTTCATCTCCCATAATGAATCAATCAATTAATTTCCAAATATTCTGAGATAAGAATACGATTATGAGGCCTCATACAACAATGCTGAAAAACTTTCCCTCTAGACTTCAATAACTGTCAGCAGGAGATAATTCATGAAGATTAATGTTCAAAACGTCCATCTCTGTGTTTTATATTTTCCCTTATCAAGAGTTATTGTTATTCGAATCGTCATTTTTCTATCTTTATTTTTATTTTTTCACTACCTATTGTATTTCAATGAGCGAATCTTCCTCTTCAGAGTTTAGTGTGATAATAGGAATCTGACACTGAGCATCCACGGAAATATAATCAGAGCTCTTGAATTCATATTATGTTGTGTGGAAATTATGAATTATGGTTTTTTATCCATATTTCTTTATGTTTACAAATTATTAGGTTCGTCGTCCTCTTCTCAAATATATTATAGAATACAATTGCCAAGTAAGTGAAATCTCTACTATTTATTATGATTATTTTTGATTCATTGGAATCCATTAAAACTAACTTAATTTAGAGAATTATTGACACATATATATAGACTATTGGGCTATGTCTATTTTATAATATTGAAAAATCTGTGATTTTTTCATCAAAAACTCTTAAATCGTAATGTTAAAATTAAAAACAGTGGAACTCTCATGTAAAACAGATCCTATTTCAATATAATTTAATATAATAACCTTACTATAGTGAGGTCCACGTTATAATGGCAGTGTTTGATTGGCAATGGTATTGCTATCATCTTCTATCATTCAACAAAGCGGACAGCGCTATCTCTTTCTCGCTCTGCTCTGTTGTCAGATCATCTTTCAACAGTGTAGAATTAATAATTAATTAACAATATATATTTCATCTCCTTTATTTATTTAATCATATACAAATACAATCTAGGTAAAAACATCAGGCATTCACCCAAAACTGCTTCAAACCTTAATTTGGAATACACAGTCTAGAGCAATGGTCTCCAAGCTTATGAGCTTGTGAGCTAGAATAGCATTTATAAAACTTCTAGAGAGTTACCAAGGAATATTAGACTGAAGAAAGTATCTTTTATTGTCTTTAAAGATACATTTCTAGGGTTGAAATCTACTTATCTCATAGCAAAAAGTATAACAAAAGTTGAAATGTACATTTCAATGAGAGCAGTGGAACTCTTTTTGGTCATCATCAAGTATTTTCTTGATGCTTGGAGTTGTTTGTACGTTGTAGCCGCCATTCTGATGCAGTTGTCCATATCGATTTCTCATGAATTTCATACTTGACAAAGATGCTTCACACGAGAAAGTAGAGCTGAACATAGTTTTCAACCTCAATGCAACTTGAATAATATTTTGATATTTTTCTTTGGGGACTTGAGGCCAAATATTTCCAGTTGTAGGAAGTGAGAGACAAATCATTTTGAAAATCCACAGATTCCATTTAAACTGAAGCCTGATCTCCACCAAAATGTTGTGCAACACAAGCTGCAAAATCTTCTGCATAGATCTATCTCTACAAAAAAGAGTTGATGAATTGTACCATATTTGATATGCTTTTAAAATCTTGAAATCGTTGATCAAACTGTTGTCTCAAGTCTGAAAGAATTGTGACGTATTCTTGGTTATTGCTGCGGTGCTGTCAAGGATTTTTCTCGTCATTGATTTTCTTCAGACTGGGAAAGTGTTTATATTCAAACTGGACGACATTCTTTCGCACGAGCATTTCTGCGAGCTACCAAAAACTTCCCCACGAGCTACCGGTAGCTCGCGATCGACTGTTTGGAGACCACTTGTCTAGAGGTTATGCAGAAATGATAAATCAAGTCACACACTATTTTGTGACCAAAAAATGTATCTTCTTCAATTTTGAATTTATCAGATTAATTAATTTCAAAATACAAATCCAAACAAAAATCTTCCATCACAATTGTCAAAAATATTAAAAATTTCACTCAAATCCACAATTAATTATACTCATGTAAACATAATATCATTGTCAATGGAATTCATTATGAATTTATTGAAAAATATACTTTCTTGCTTAATAAATTATAATTGATTATCTTAATTGAGAATGAATAGTTAATTCCACATCAATAAACCTGTATCAGCTACCGTCTATAGAAGGCATTGACAAGACAGAGGATCGGCAACGTTGTTCTTCTATCTTTCTTCACTGAGCCATTAAAACGTGAACCTCACTAAAGTTTTTCTGGTAAAAATAATCGTTTGCTCGATAGTATAATATATGATAATATAAATACATCGGGGTTCCAAACAAATGTGAGTGAAATTCCTGTGTTTAATAGTATTGGTAGCATCATTAATTACAGCTTCTTTTATGATAAATATTCAATGGAAAAGCAATCCAATAATCTGTTTTGGCACACATCAAGAGTCTATTTTAAAGCTCTGTGGGTGGATAACCTGTGCGTACCCTTCATGTAAGCCCAAAGGTAAAAGCTACAAGGGAGTTGAGTGAGGAGAACATGCTCAACAAAAGCTTTCTTGCAGCCCTTCAAAAGCCCTTGTAGCTTATCCATTGATCAGATATGGAGAGCAACCTCTCATTTTTGTCTAATGAGAGTCCACGTTATAATGGAAGTAAAGAAAGATACAAGAACAATGTTGCCAAATTGACTCCATTTTGCCACTGAGTGTACACAGCTGTTATTCAATTAATACATCAAATTTGGTCTGATATTAATTTTTTCCCTTGATAGAATAATTGATTTCATGTCAGATTTATTGAATTCATCAATAAAATGTTTCTCTTCATAATTCGATTCTAAACTTTGCTATCATAACTGAGATCAGATTTATAAACCTGAAATGGTGGCTAATTTAAGAAGCTGTGTAACACCAAACTGAACTTCAAAACAACAGCAATTCAGTTATTCGGTAGGTAGCCTATTCTACTCCAATTTCTTTTAAAAAAATAGAAAAATAGGAATCCTATCAATAATTTATTTCAATTGAAATAATTCTGAAATGACCTTTCGATGTTATTTATACTGGTACCAGTGTAGGCCAAACCTATTCCCATAAACTGAAGCATGGACGAAGTCTAGGATATGGTCTCAAAGGTATAAACTTTCGAAATTAATGACATTTCAAGTATAATTTGTGTTTCTCATACGGTAATATCTAACAATAATTATTCCATTTATTCAATAATACACTCAAATAAATGCGACTCCTCTACCATTCTTTAGTATTTTGTTATAAATCAAAATAAAACATGGCGGCTGAGGATTGTTTGTTGCCTTTCTTACAGTCTGTAATCTATAAAAGGGTGGGAGAATAGAAGTATAGAGCTTTATTGGTAATAGTGGGAAATAAACCATTTTATGTAACTAGCAGAACACCCGTGCTCCGCTACGGGAATTAGAAGATAAGATTATTTTTGTGAAATATTTATAATCTTATAAGTTCTATCAAAATTGTTATAATTGTTTTTGAGATTAGGCCACAACTTGTCATGAAAATTATTGAGACAAATCATTCGAATAATTATTAATTGATGTGTTGAAAGTGCTCTGTAGAATAGTAGACTGATTGGAGCGAATTTTGTAGAATATTGGGCAGGACTTAACGAGTCGACCTCGTCTTTATTCATTGGCAATTAATATTTCCCGTTGACAGTTATCAAATTAGCAGTTAGCCAAATCAGGTTATTTTTGCTTTTGTTTGATGCAATTGAAAATTGAATTCCAAATTAAATTTATTTGAATTTGTTGACTCTTATATCCATGGATCTCTTGCTTATTCTGGAATTTTTGGCATAGCCTATCGCTTAGCCTACTTTTAGTTTCACTAATTCAAAAGTGTGTAAGCAGCCAATTTACTGATTCTTTCTTCCTTGGAAGTCCGCCCATTACATAAGAGCTCATTCATAATAGTTAATTTATTGTGGCTGATTTCTCATGTTCTAAACTTTACTATCATACATATTAAAGTGGGATCATTTTAATGTGAATTTGCATAAATCTGAATAGAGTTTATTCAATCACTTTGATTATTGACTACCATTATATGATTTCTTTCTTTAATCTTCGCTTGAAACGAAAAGTAACGAAAAGTTAAGGGATGAACATTATTGGATGTAAATTGACATGTAAGTTAACTCAATTCAATTTCTATCTCAATTGACAACTTTCGTATTCACTTGTGATCTATCGATATCAATAGGTTTATCTTGTGTCATGTAAAGACATCATGAAAGGAAATAGGAGCTGCTGATGAAATATTATGTTTTTTCCGATTTAGTCTGAAGCTGATTTTGAAACATGAAAACATCAGACCCAGTAGCACAAAAGTCTGTTCAATTTCAATCATGATTAAATTTCATGAGAATTAATCAGAGAATGGTTTTTTTCAATAGAAGGCTTCTCTGATTGGTTCTCGTGGTATTCAGACCGGATTATGAATTATCAGACAGTGCAACTGGCTTTCTCAAGGCCATGGCTGCGTACATAGAGGTACAAGTACAACAGAGAAGCTGAAGAAATTAGTCGCATTTTCATCACCTCAAAATGAACATTAAATCCAACTACCATATGTTTGGAGAGATTGATTTTGAATTTATTTTGCTATCATCTGGTCGACTCCTGTGGGTTGGGGATTGGGGGAGCTTTAAGTCGATTATCGTGCTCAGGAATGTGTTGAAAACCAGAATTCACCCACAGTATCCATGCTTGTTGTAGGAGGCGACTGAAATGGACCTCAAGGAAACTCCAGAAGTTGCCTTGCCTTCAACCCGCGGGATCTGCCCCATCAGGAGGATCTGCCCCTTCAGGGCAGTTTCGGAGAAACAAAAAGAAAACCCTAAGAGACCAGAGATGGGTGAAACTCCAGGCACAATGTGGGCCAAGAGGCTGAGTTGAGGTTGGCCGGGCGCCGGGCGCCTTAGAGGCAGTTTCACGTCCCCTCTCTCAGCTGAAGGACCTACAGAGGGGCCAGGAGTGGAACTCACTTAGGTCACGAGTTTGTGGGTGGAGAGGCCAAAACTCACCACTGCTCAAAGAAGGGCGGCCATTCAGGCAGAGCTTTTCGGGAGAGTTGAGTCTCTTAACCCTGAAGAGTACCGGAGGGGCAAAAAGAAAAACTCAAGAGACCAGAGATTGGTGGAACTCCAGTCACAAATGCGGGTCAAGAGGCTGAGTCAAGGGTGGCCGGGCGCCCTAGAGGCAACTTGGCCGCCCCTCCCTAAGCGGAAGGACCTACAAAGAAGGCCAGGAGTGGAACTCACGCAGGTCTTGAGTACTAATCAGTCTGAAGAGACTGCCAAGCATATCACACTGGATTGCGACAATGATTGCAACCAGGTGATGAATGGAATGTTAGTATAGGGAAAAACTCCTGGTTCTTGTAAAGGACAAATGTATTTGTTTGCCAAGCTAACATACTTCTTGGGAACACAATAAGCCTCAGTTGATGTGTCGGGTTCTTTGAACATTTGGATCCTTGAATCCGTCCCTTTAAAAACAATAAACAATCATCCGGTCACTCTCTGAACCTATTCTTCCAGATAACCTATTCTTCTTGAATACTGCAATGTTTTAAAATGAGGTCGCAGAGTTTGGTAACTCAACTACAGCTATTATAATCTTTCTCATTAAATTTGCTCACACTCTCTTACGTTTTCAACTGGCTATGGAAAAACTTTTTATGATCAGCTGCTACTTGAGGGACCAATAATTCTTTCTCAGGGAACTTTAGCGAATTTTCTCAGAGTTGAGACCTGTTCCAAAATAATGTTTCTGTCGCAAACCCATTTCATTCCTGATTCAATCAAAATCGTTAGAGCCGTTTTCGAAATCCGTCCAACACAACATATATTATGTATGTCAATACATATCCACAAACACACATATTCGAACAGAAATTGCTTTCTCAGTATAATTAACATCAATGATCATGATTTCATTCAATGAGAGCTTATTTCACATAATAAATA